>NC_143414.1:5165530-5468560 GCF_059467195.1 Physcomitrium patens | reverse complement strand
CTTAGAAGAGACCTAAATATAAATCTTTATACTTCTAGCTTTATCATTATGTTCTTTATTATTGTATGCTCTTGCAATGTTATATCCATAGAAATAAGTCTTTGTTCAAATTCTATTGAAAAAATAAGTAATTTTTGCTCTCTTATTTATATTCTTAAAAATATAATAATTCATATTTAAAATGTGAATTCTAAAATTATTTTGTATTAAGTCAATTTTGATAGGGTCATTGAGACCTTGCACATTCCAAGTATTTTTCTTCTATCTTTATATTAGTTAACTTCACTAAGCTTAAAAAGGACATAGTTATGAGTACCTAAATTACCAAGTATGAATGTATTGATTTCTAGAGAGAGAAAAGAACTTATGTTTTCAAAGAAAGTTGATTCTTTTGCAATGGTTCTACTACCATTGTTTTTAAAGGCAATATAGAAGTCAAATATCTATTGGAGTCTTTAGCTTGCTTTTTTATTGAAGCTATTGTTATATTGCATTTTTGTCTTAATAATGCCCAATAATCACAAATGAGGTACAATATGGAAAGGCAATATATGCATCTAATTGATAAGTTATTATAATCAATTTGTACATGCATTGATTTTCTTTTCATTGAATTTACAATTCCTATGATAAGAACGTATGTCATGCTTGTCATTATTACAACACTTAACTTTTGGTCGGCACTAAAGTTGTTGAAGTAGTCTTTATCAAATACCAGATCAAGATAATATATTATATTTCAAGTGATACTAAAGAATTTATTTGGGACCAACTTTAGTATAACTTAGGTAGAACTTTAGTATAACTTGGGTTGGCATTTTTGCTTATAATTTGAAAAATCAATAACCTAGCATTTGGCCAAGTTTTAGCTCTTCTTTGGTCTTAATTTTGAGCACTACCATATTATGTAAAGTCTTGCTTGAGAATATGCCATATATTTGGCTATACAAGGTAAATATTTTTTACAACAATAAGTCCTAATAACTCTAATAGAATCATATATAAATTTTAATTAAAGCTTAACAAACATAATAAAACATTGATCAAGTTCAATCAAATTTTTAAATAAATTATAAAAAAATAAAAAATAAAAATCTTTAAATTTTTTTAAAGAAATTATAAATAATAATAATAATAATAATAATAAACCTTATAAAATTTCTAAAGAAATCTTAAATAAATTCTAAAGAAATTTAAGAAAATCTCTAAAGAAATCCAAATTTACAACATACATTCAACACAACTATATGCACAATTTTATAAAATTTCACTTATAGATTTTCTATAAAACAAACAAAATTATCCAAATTGTAAATCCTATTTTATTTCACAAAGAGTAGAATCATCCAAAACAAACTTAACTTTGCAATGTTCTTACAAAGTCATTAATGATATTTTTGAAGTTGATTATAATATTATTAAAAAAAATAGTATTTAATCATAATTATTACTATAAGAAATAAAGTAAAAAACTTTGCTTTTGCAAAGTAAAATAGGCTATATAATAAAAAAGTAAAAAATAAAGAATTTACAAAGTAAAATAGGCTTTATATTATAAATAAATAATATTATAATTTTTTTTTTTTTTTATAAAATTAAAATTAAAAACATAAATATAATCAAAAATTTATAATTATTGAATAATTTTAAGATGACAAGTAGGATATATACAATACAAGAGTAGATCATAGCTTTTTGTCTTTATTCTTTGAATTTCTTATCAACCAAGTTAAAATTTCAAAATTAGTTTAGTTTAAAAAGGTTGCCAAATATATTTAAAATAACTAGTAGTAGCCAGACAATCTGAAATATTGTTAAGAATTAGTAAAAATAACTTAGTTAAACTAAATCTTTATTTTTATATACTTTAGATTTCTAAAGAAGATAAAACATTATTTTAGATTAAGTAGCTTTATTACATAAAAATTTAAAAATTTGATAATATATTATTCAAATACAAATACCTAATTATTAAATGCATAAATTACTTATGTACAAATTATGGTATTAAAAACTATCAAGTCCTACTAGTAATAAAAAAATCTTAAAAAAAATTCAACCAAATAAGTAATAGATTACAAAAATAAAAATAAAATTCTTTTGATTCTATAATTTAATATTATATTTGAATTTATATTGGTAAAGAATTAAAACATAAATTTAAAACATACTTGTTTAATTTTTAGTCAAATCATAGTACAAACCATAAAAATAAGAATACATACAATTAATAAAAAGTAATAATTAAGTAAATTCGTCTTATACAACTAATAAGACTTTCAATAATTTGTCTTAGTGTAACATGGCAATCTATCACAACATACATATTGGGCCTAGAAGGCCATTGTGAGCAATATTTTTGTCTTATTTTACATTTAATAAGAATACAATATAGAGCTATCAAAAAAAATATAGACTTTATGAACTCTTACATATAATAATCACATAACTTATAAATGTGCTTACATTAATTACAAAGTATACAAGACTATATGTACTATTTTAGATAATACTACTAAGAAATCTTAAAATTGATCTACAAGATAGACATCGGAAATATAAATAAGAAATAATTGTAGGATTTAAACATTGAATAATGGAATTGCTAGACAAAGTTCAAGATGTTTTTTAAAAATGGAATTTTATCACAATATCTCTAATTTAGATCTATAAAATACAACAATTTAATAAATAAATAAATGAATAAAAACTGAATATTGTAATATCCTATTGTAAATAATTTTATTATATAAAAATATAAGAAAAGAGTATTTGGTTTAAGATGTAAAATGGTATATTTTTTAAAAGAAAAAAAAATATTACATAATATTTTAAAAGTATTATAAATTGAATATAAAAAGAGATTTTTCTTGTTAAAAAAATAAAATTATATAAGCTAATTTAGAAAGAGGAAATTTTAAAATAGAAATAAATAAAATAATTTTTTAAACAAGAAGAAAAAAAAAACAACAACATCATCAAGAAATGCATGAATTCTTGAAGGACATTAATAATAGAATTTAAAAATATATATCAATAAGGTACCAATTCCAAGTATTTTAAAATTGTTTAATAAATATATATATAAGGATCAAAATGAAATATTTTTAGATTAGGATATCAATATTGTGCTAAAAAAATTACGAGTAGATAAAAATGCCAAGTCAGAAGTAGGCTAGAAACTTGTGACTTGCAATTGGGGAGAGGAATTATTTGTGAAGAATGCACGGTATGGTTTTTTTTTTTAATTTAATTTAATTTTTGTAAAAGACAAAAGTATATGTTTTATGATTGATGGATGTCTATTATGTGTGTAGAGTATTTAGGTTGATTTTCAAGGGAGTGTGCAACCAATGAGTGTGGAGTGTGTTTGTATTTGTGTTGGTTTATGAATAGCACAATAGTGTGTATTTTATATGTAGTGTGTTTGTATTTGTGTTTGTATGTGTGTTTATAATATATGGAGTGTGTTTGTATTTGTGTTGGTTTGTGAATAGCACAATAGTGTGTATTTTATATGTAAAAAAGGTGATTGGAATTGTGAGAGATAAGAATAGATTGAAAATAAAAACTTGAAATATTTTAGTTCTTAGATTTTGGCATATTTTATTACTTCTTATAAACAAGAATTTTATTAGTATTGGTAGTATATAATTTGATTTTTGATTTTTTAGAAAACATATTAATTATAATTAATAATTCTAAATTATTCAAAAAGACTTGATTTCATAATTGTAGCACAAGTTCATTTTGTACTTTTTAATAAGCTCTTTCTATCTTATAGAGAAGTTTCTTAGAAGCTCCATAGATGCAACTTTGATTTTATACATGTTTATATATGATTGACAGGTTGAAAATGTGGTCAATAAGTTAGTCATGTGTTGTACATATTGGCGACTTGTGGTACAAGTTAGATATGTGGCATACATATTAAAAACTTTTCCTGTAAGTTAGACATGTGTTTGAGGTTCTATAGAGTGTTGCCATATAGCTCCTAATTAAATCATATATATATATATATATATATATATATATAGAGGCAAGAATAAGGCCTACTTCACTCTTGTCAATTCTTTTCTTGCTTTTAGTCTAATTTCAAGGATTTCTAGTTTTCTTGTCTTTTTGCTTCATAGTATTTATAGGCAAAAATAAATAAACTAACTTTCTTTTTTGGTACTTGTGAGGCCGAGTTTCACCACTTGATGAAACCAATGCTACATAACAAGTCCAAGATGTGGAATTCGATAGCTCTCAATTGTGTAATTGTTAGATTAATTTAAATCTTTATATTATAAATTTAATTAATTTTAGGCCTTCCAAGCAATGGTTACCAACATTAAATTAACATGTTAAATGAAATTTACTATGAAAACATAGTAAAAATAATTAACTAATTTATTACTATTAATTGACCATAAGAATAAAAACTTAAGTTTGAATTAAAAGTTAAGTTAAAAGTTAAGTTAAAAAAGTTAAAGCTAAAAACTAAGATTAAAAGGTTAAGTTAAAAGTTAAAATTAAAAGATTAAGTTAAAAAAAAGTTAAGTTAAAAGTTAAGATTAAAGGTTAAGTGAAAAGTTAAAATTAAAAGTTTAATTTAAAAGTTAAAATTAAAAGTTAAAGTGAAAATATTAAAGGTTAAAAGTTAAACATAAAATTTATTAGCCAAAAAGTGAAATGTGGAGATTACAAGTCACTATGAAGATAATAGTAAAAATAAACTAAGAGGTGAAAGCGAAGGTACCTTGACAACACGTAAAGATTGAAGGCAACAACCCCCTTCTATTTCAAAATTTGCCAAAATTTGTATTCGGCTTAAATTTGAATGATTCTTAGCTTATTGCAAGGCTAACTTGAAGATGCTTTTGATCCAATAATCTTCGTTGCAATCTAATGATCCAGTCGTGAGGATTCCTCCTTTGAAGTTGAGTGATCCAAACTGCTGTAGTGACCAACCCTCTTCACTTAGAAATTCACTAAAAATTCAGATTGTCTTCAAGTTCAACAAAACTTATGCCTTTCAGAGCTTAGCTTATAAAGCTTGATTCTCCCAAAATTTCAAATAAAGCCAATCATCAAGCACTGAGAAATACCTTTCCAAACTCAAATGATTCAAACTGCAAAGGCAGTCGACTCCCTCAAACTCAAAAATTCAACAAAAATTCCTTCTTACTCCAAATCAAACAAGTCTTATGTTGTAAGAAATTTAACAAAAAAAGCTAAAACTATTCGGAATCTTACATTGAAAAAAAAGAAATTAAGTGACTGATTGAAGAAAATCCAATGCCCTTGAAACGCTTGGAGTATTTGAAAGGCCGACGAGATATCTACCTCAATGAAACATATTTTAAAACTTAATGACCATCTTTCACAATGCAAATCCATACATACACAATCACAAGGTTCACAATGAGAATTAAAATCCAAATAAAATTAAGATTAGGGTTTTGACCAAATTTTGGCATGGCTCTGTCCTTCACCCAAAAGAGGAGAGAGAGAGGGCTTAGAAAACCAAGCCTCTCTTATACAATTGAGTGGAGGCTCGTAGAAGGGTGGCTACATCTTCACCCTTGATTTTTAAGATCCCTAATCTAGATCTAAGGCCTTCATTCATCCAAAAGCCAATCTCATTACCAAGACTGATGGCTCTTGTAAGTGGTCAAGAAAGCATTTTTTTGTAAATCTAACTTCACTATTGTGTTCAAAACACCTTTTTAAGCTATGATCGACTACTCACATACTTCAATCCATGCTCAATTATAATTTTCATAGAAGTTTTTACTTACAAGGATCTTGGCAATTTTTGTGAAATTCTTCAAAATGAGAATTTCATTGCTTCTCTTATATTTTGAAGGAGAGGTTGCTGATCTTGTTTTCTTCACTCCACGAGCTAAATCTGGTGCTATCATTGCATTAAAAAGACTCCCATTAAGTAGAAAAACCACCATGCCGCTTGAATTTGTCAAATTTGGAGGAAAATCCAAAATTATCATTGCTAACTTCCCTAAATCTTTTAGAGAATTATAATTCCAATTCCTAAATCATGTGAATGATTATAGATGCACTCATAGGCTTTTAGTCAACCCTTATAGTAATAACTAACAACCTCTAAATTATTAAACTAACTAAGTTGCTATTCTAATTTTCTAACTCTTATCACTTTAGCCCTAATTAACCTAATTCAAGGAATTAAGCTATAATTTATACCATCAAGGATTGTAATCCTAAAAATTCTATAAAACTAAATTCCACTTGTATAAATCCTAATCTAACATGTTTAATTATCATAAAATAGAAAAATAATAAAAATTTAAATTTTAGAGTATAATTGAGAGCTCACAGTACCTCTTTTTTAAATATATAATTACTAATATTAAAAGAGATCATCCAAAAAGTATAAAAGAAATTAAATTATTAGTACAAAATTTGACTCAAACTAGCAAGGACTATCTTGGTAATTAACTATGTAATCTTATCTTTTATTGTATACTTTATTATGGTATGGAATGAATTAATCTAAGCTATATTAATCAATTTTTGGTTAAGAATGTTAATCAATTAGCTAAGAATGTTTTGGGAAAGATTTTAAAAATAAAATAGTATAGACAGTTTTCTAGTGAATAAAACTAAATGCTGGTGATGAGACTGTTACATTTGATTCCTAAGCCAGTTTCAATAGCTCTGAAAATTTGGGTGAGACTGTTGACTTGTTGAATCTATTCTTGATGAATGCACATCATGTATTCATTACAATCCAAATATATACAGTATCCTTTCATGCAATTCCGTAACAATAAACATCATCTACAGAATGACCAATGGCAACGATCCATAATCAGACCCAGATCCAAGTATAACTGAAGGGTCACTGGTTTTTCTGATGGACCTGTCGTCACGTATTAGACGTGATCTTTTTGTCAGGTATGTTGTTATAGATTTCATAAATATTTCCTCAGAGAATGGCAGTTTTACTCCAGGATGCACTGAAGAAATCATTTGCAATAAAAGAATGTGCCATTACTGCACTTTCTTCGAATAAAAAGTAATAAAATGGAGCAAAGACTAGCGCAGGAGATAATCAGTTACAAAAATATTGTAATGAAGGTTATTTGAAGAATTTGCAGGGAAGTTAGACTCTGACGATGAAAGCCCTCACTATGCTCAACTCTAGACTGCTTGAAATAATATTTTATCCTTCCGTTTTGTGTTAGCAGTCAATTGCCTTGCAACTCTCTTGGTTCATTTGTTTTACAAATCCTTGTAACTCTATTCAGACGAGTTGTGTAAGGTCCCAATCAGCACGTTCAAAATCAGCAAACTGAACGCCTCCATAATCTCTAAACAAGCCATGATACACTCCAGTCTTCTAAATGTTTGCACTGACAAGATAGCGTATAGAAACGGTGAGTACAACAGAGATGTGTATGAAGTACTGAGTCTTAAAGTGGGCATAGCGGTGACATAATGTCATCTGAACCCCATGTGTGATACTGATAATCCTGTTCAGCGATCTTTGTATTGTATGAATGATAGTACATACATCAACACATTAACCTGTTTACACACAGTCCAAGTGTTGAATGTAGCACTAGTTATACTCTTGTACAAGTCACCGAAGCAACCGTTGCAATTTCAGACTGAATTAAGATTCCTCACTCGACTAGGTAATCTAAAGTTGCTGGGAAAGATCGAACAAGCAGGACAATCTTCGTCTTGGTTTGGTATGTGAAGATCAATGCAGGTGAAGTACTTGCACTAGATCAAAATTGCACCAGATCGAAGTAGGTTCTAGAAGGAGAGTAGGTGGGGGAAGTGAGGAAGAGTGGGGTGATGGAAAATCTCCTGGAGCGTCATCTTTTGATGTGCAGCGAAGCAGACTGTCAGATACAATAAGAGGCAGTACCGGCGGAAATCAGCTTGTTGTACGTGGGAAATGAATGAAGAACTCCAAACTCTCGTCTGCTCTTCAGATGAGATGTAATTGTGGAGTGTTGTACCAATTATACGGGAGACTAAGTTCTAGCTGATTGTACATACCATGTAGCTGATTGCAGTACCTATCACCCCAGTTAAATGCTTGTTGCAGGGTTGTCTGCAGAAATTTGGCCCAAGTTTGGTTTCTCGAGAGAAATTTGGCCGTCGTCGTCGTCGTTTCCTTGATGGTCCTAATATATGCACGACTAAGACTCGGCAGCACGTGAGCATCTCGGTGCTCTCTTCAACAAAATAACTACCCCTCACACTATCATTCGGGGCTTCATGTGGCCGTCCGCTCGGGACACCAGCTGCTGCGATCTCGCATGTTGATAATTATCAAGCTGCTTGTGATTTCACCCTTCACAAGGATACTTTAGTACTGGTCTTTCAGAGCGGATACTAGCTTGTCTAGGGGTTGTCAGGTTCTGAAATATGCTAAGTTGCAAGCTGTGCTTTTTCCTTCTATTGCGTTGTTTGCCACGGTAGCTTCTTGGACCGTCTTTGTAATCTCCAGCGAGAATTGAATGCTAGTGTAATGAGAGTACCAGTTGAGTTCATGGGTCGTTTTAAGCACACATGCGTATCTTTCATGACATGGTTCGAATCGTACTAGGAAATTGATTTTGTCGAGCTTTTACTTGAGTTAGTTCACAGATGCTACTGCAATTCTCTCCGCCGTTTCTTCAATTGAAAGAGAAGGCCGCTTTCGCATGTAAACATATTTCAGGGCTCCTTTGGATCCACTGAAATATATACAATGATGTCGTCTTGCACAGGGTATAGACTCTCCGACTCAAGTTAAGGTCGAAGAGTGAAAACCATGTATTGCAAGTTTGTACTGGTGTGAATTTCTTAACACTGTTGCCTGTTCAGATGAGATAGTAGCCTAGCGTTGTGGCATCTGGACATAAAGCTTATAGAATTAGGATTCTCAAACATCAGTTGTGTACTTTTTATGTATTCAAAAGCAAGGAGTCAGCGAATCTAGATGAGATCCAGTAGGAAGATATTTGAATATGATAATAAGAAATACACATTTCCTCAGGTAGTGCCTTGGCTTCACGACTTGAAATTCATCTTAACCGCAAGTCGTGGGCATAATGTTTAACATCGTCACTTTACCAGTCATGATCGTCTTCGTGCTGATGTTCTTAGAGAGTATCCAAGGGATCCTAGAGCATGCAGTGAAGGATCTGCCTGGGCAACCGCCAGTGAACTTTAGCCAATATGCTGGATACATAGACGTGGGAGAAACCAAGAGTAAGCACTTATTTTACTGGTTCGTGGAAGCTGACAACAAGAGTCCTTCGTCACTCCCTATCGCCTTCTGGTTCAATGGAGGTGAGATTTTCTTGAGAGTTATGGTGAGCTATGACAGTAGTCTTCAAACCTGGGATCGAAACCATGTACAGAATACCCACACACACTCACAACACACACACACACACACACACATATATATATATATATATATATAGTAATCGTATATAGAATCATTCACCATTAAGAAAGATGTATAATTTCTACCCAAGCTACGAAGTAATAGTTCTCAAGTCGGATCAAATTGATTGATGATCTTTCGTGGGTACTCTCCATTGGAAAGGAACGTGCTTTATGAATATTGTTAACGATTATTTAGTTTCAATATGAATTTGGTTCTTGTTTTGCAGGGCCTGGATGCTCTTCAGTAGGTGACGGTTTGTTAACCGAATTGGGCCCCTTTCGTGTCTCCTATTCGGGAAATCTCACATTCAACGAACACAGCTGGAACAAAGGTAAACATTCGCGGTGGTGGTGGATCTCATATTGCACAAAAGCATTCTGTTTTTTAGACCATGTCTGAAATGGAGGTATTGAAGATATTCCAACTAGGACTACTTTTCAAAAATAAACTGGTTTCTTCTGGATCACACTCGCTGTTAGAGGATAACATATTAACATATTACATGCTGAAAATCTGTTCACGCAGAGGCTAATGTGGTCTTTGTGGAGTCTCCTGTTGCTGTGGGATTCTCTTATTCAAACAAAAAATCCGACTACGCAGCATTTAGTGATGCACAAACAGGTAATCACACTAAAATCATTTGCTCTAGTAGAAAACTGGAACAAAATGCATGTTGGCTTTCAGATAATCGACTCGTACAAACATCTTGTCTATCCTCTGCAACATTGTCATGTACATCACAAAGGGTTTTGTTGCTCTGGCCTGATGCAGCCACGGATGCGTACTCGTTCCTGGTGAACTGGTTCACGAGCTATCCAGAATACCTCAAAAATGATATGTACATTATTGGAGAGAGCTATGGCGGTACTCCTTTTCACCCTCACGAAACCTGCTAACTCTATATTAATGAAGATTTTGGACATGGTTGCAAACCTGAATTGGTGATATTTCTGCCATTTCATGCATTCATGAGTATTGATGTAAAGGACTGGAACTGCGAAAGAATGAAGATTATTTAAAAATTTATCATTCTCATAACAGTAGAGATAGATTTTCAATTGATTTTTTTGATGTGTAAGAAACCTGCTTCCTTATAAGTTGCAGCGTTGAGAGCAACTAATGCCTTTGTTCGGTGAAAAATCTTGTGATCACCACATTCGTGCCGTGATAGTTTGACAATCACTGTTATTATGTCCTGTTAAAATGTCATTTATGGCTCACAGGACACTATGTTCCCCAATTGGTACAGCAAGTAGTAAAACATAACAAAAGTCCCGGAGCTCAGTTTCTGAATCTGAAGGGCTTTGCGGTACTTTCACTACCCTTATAACCAATCATGCAATATCAATAAGCGTCTGTTCCTAGACTATTTTTCACTCACTAGAATAATCAGACTTCCATTTTACAATAGTTATGATTATCTTGCTCTAAATTAGTGGAGGATTGACTCAGGTTGGGAACGCATGGACAGATGCATACTTCGACAATAAGGGCTCAATCGACTACTTCCACTCACATTCACTAATCTCAGATGAGACCTACAAATCTCTCATAGATAATTGCGACCTGGGTCACGAGTTCCCAATTGACGTGCCGAATACAAGCGCCAAGTGTAACAATGCAACGCTGGTGCTTTACAATATGGACCTGTCAGGGTTGAACGTCTACAACATTTATGGCCCCTCCTGCAACCTTCCTTATAACAACGTCTCCACTCAGGAGATCATGAACCAAGTAAGGTCACATTTGAATTTTGCTCGTCATGAATGTGCGTCCCAGAAAACACAAATCCAAGAGGCATGCGGATGCCACATACAAAACCAGAATGCGTCATTAAGAGTGATGCTAAACTGCTGATTGGACCTTTTGTGACATCTTGTGCGAACAGAAAACACCCAGCTTTCCTGCATCAGCTGCAATTGATCCCTGTCTGGACTATGTCACGCCATATCTAAACAAAGCAGATGTCAAGAGAGCTCTTCATGTTTCCCCGGACATTGAATGGACCGAATGCAGGTAGCACTACCAAAACAACTGTACTTCTACTGCTATGTAATTTACGCAAGCTTATGTTTGCAGCATTCTGGTGAGCTTATACATATTAGTATGCTCCCGAGTAGAATTCTACTGGTAATTAAGAAGCTCAACTGATAAAGTGTTCATAATTGCAGCAACACAGTGTTCAATAAGTACGCGGTATCAGACATTCTATCTTCAATGCTTCCAGTTTACCGAGAGCTTCTCCAAACTGGACTAAGAATTATGGTATACAGGTACTAAATCACCTCTTACCATCTGCATATGTGATTCGAATTCCCATCGGGCACCAAGGTTGCATCACAATCAGAAAACCTAGCATTAAATGCTGTAAGTTATGAATGAAATTGTCAATGGTGGGTGGGGGGAGGCAAGCAGCGGGGACTTCGACGGAAGGGTACCAACCACAGGCACTAGGGCGTGGATAAGCCAGCTGGGAATCCAGGTGAAGAAACCCTGGTACCCTTGGGTTCATGGTGGTCCAAGAGAATCAAACACTGGAGGAGGACAGGTATCCTACTTGTCCTACTCCATTGACTTTATGGTATTTCTGTTAGACTCACAAGTTCCCAAACATAAACGTTGAGAATTCTCTGGACTTTACTCAATTATTGGTGTCTGAGATATGTTTGTTCCATAGGTTTCTGGCTACGCTCAAGTATACGAGAAGAATTTCACCTTTTCAACAGTTAGAGCGGCTGGGCACTTGGTGCCAGCTGATCAGCCTAAGCGTGCTTTAGCCCTCTTCCACAGCTTTCTGACGGGGAAGCCTCTGGAGCCCTTTGAGTACCCAGCAAGACCTTAGGCATGAATTCATCATTTACTTGCATAAGGTCCTTAGGAGTGAAGTATCAAATGTCTAACCCAGAATGCGGAAAATCATCCATTAATCCAATTAAACGACTCTGTCAAATGCATCCAACTTTGAATTTACTTCACAAATAGCTATCTGGACGGTATCTAAATTTGCATTCACTTGACGCACTGCAAGATCACCAAAGAGACTAAGGAAGGGCGTTGAACCTAAACTTGGTACATTTAGTGGAAAGTTCGTTGTCTTATGACCAATTATCACTTTTTAGTGATGGCAGGATTGGTAACTTATAGTTTCGTTCATCTCACGTGGCATCATGTAACCAAATTTCAGTTCGAGTAGAATCACTTGATGCAGTGAAATAAACTTGCTCTGTATCACGTCTACTTTCCTTCGATAGAAGTATGGTACAAACTGCAAGCTGTTTAGTCACCTCCAACGATCCATCACAACCTAAGCATGAGGTAAATAAGATTTATGAGTTACATCACAATTCCCGAACTTCCACCGCCAAACACTTATCAGCTGCAAGAGAGACACATGTTTGAGATGTTCGCAAAGATGCTCAAATATGTGTCCATAAACGAAACATGTGGTGCATCGGACTTGCAAGAAAAAACGAGTGAGGAGCACACTTTCTCATGGATAGTCCCAATAACAATTTTAGGCGTACTAAGTCCCACAGCTTCCATTCAGCAAGGGACTAACCCATGCAGCACAGCCACAGAATATTACCAACTGGTTGGAGCCTCCTACAGGGAGTCTCAAGCACCATTCTAACCTAAATTCTTCCGAGTATAATCCGAGCAAAGAATGAAACTGAAAGTGGGGCTTTTCCAATGACTTAACCTCAAGGTGAACAAACAATTACTCCACTATTGCTGCAGCATGTGAGGTGGACCAGTTGGCATACACGCATGAAGTGAAGAAACACACTCACTTACAAGTTGTGTTAACTACGAAGTTGAATTCACAATACAGTCCCGTCTACTCCGGAGTAACTACACAAACACTGGGAGTGTGAATTTGCTTGAGGTTGGTGAATGCTAACATGTGAAGTATTGACTGCCTTCGATTGACCAATTGTTGGGTTCATCGAAAGGGTTGCTCAATCATGCTCAAGGTTCA
This sequence comes from Physcomitrium patens, assembly GCF_059467195.1. Lineage (NCBI taxonomy): Eukaryota > Viridiplantae > Streptophyta > Bryopsida > Funariales > Funariaceae > Physcomitrium > Physcomitrium patens. Next base: position 5,455,160 of record NC_143414.1, on the reverse strand, counting down.
TGAACTTGAAGCTGCAATGCACGGAGGTCATGAAGGTCGTTACAATCAATGTCCTAACATGGGGATTGGAGGTAAGCAGCTCTTTCACCTTGCACGGCTTTATGCACAGATAGGGCACAGCCATGATAGAATTAATTTGTGTGTGTGCATTTTTATTTATTTATATATATATATATATATATCTTCAACCTTTTTGTTACTACCTTGGTGAAATGGCAAACGCCTACCTCGACAGAGTGTGCTTCTGTGTGTCAGTGTGTATATGTATATATATATATATATATATAGATACTAACTTGCAGAAACATCAAAATTTGATATCAAAAACAATTTGATAGTCTTGTGAATTTCAAAGGAATCTGTTATCTTTGGAGACATTTCTTGGTTAAAATATAGTGTTTGTGAGTTTCACGTGAATTTATGTTGATGCTTTTCTGTGATTTGAAGACCTTTCTTGTGAGCAAAATTTCATGATCCAATTGATGAAAGAAAACTGAAATTTTGTTTGTCTCTTCATTGTTGGTCCTTCATGTGAAAACTTTTGTACTCTATGTAAAAAATGTATAGAAAATATACATAGTGTATGATTTTTTGGATAGTAAATCTTTGTGTTCTATTGAATATTATTCTACCTAAGAGTCTCAAGTCCAATCAACTTAATAAACTTGCTCATAAACCTCTAATTATGTGTGGACTGTAGGCTTATATTCTTGGCCTCAATTCTTTTGTATTTCACAATGAAGATTCTTAGTTCTTGAGCTTATCAATACTTTTATATATAGTATATGCACAAGAAATTGAAGATCTGTTGCATGATGTCTACTATATATTTCAGTTGTTTTTTGCAAGGCAAATGGTTCATAGGCCCTTGTAGCCATTGATAGTGTCCCAAGCCTTCTACTTAATACTATACATGAACTTTGGTAATATTATTATGGAATTGACTTGCAAACACTCTTTTTGGATGTCCTTTATAGGTAGGTTCTACCTCAAATACAATTACCATCAACTTATTACTAAGTATCCTTTGACGTCTTTGTAGTTCAAGTGGTTTTTCAAATTGGGATCATCTCCGCGAGCTACTTGTTTAAGATGGTATAACTGACAGGGTGTCTATCTCTTGACTATCCATATGATATAAAGTAGACAAGACAAAAAAAAATATAAACATGCTATGGTCATGAACTCAATCTATTGACTTATATTGTTCTAAACATTTAAAAAAACTACCTCTTTAGAAGCTGCCTCCTTCCTTTCTTTATGACGCCAAGAACTAAGAATCTTCATAGTGAAGCCATCTTACAAAGCTACTATTCTTTATTTTGTAGCTTTTGGTGTAGATGGATGTCGTTGATGGAACTTTTGAATCTTCATTTGAGCATTTATAAGGTTGCTAGCTGATTTCCATATGCAATTATTGATATCATATTTATACCAATAAACCAAATATTCAAGCCTTCCATGTCTTATCCTTAAATCTAATACCTCTTCTACTTCAAATTCAATATGATTATTGATTTCAACTATAGGAAGTAGTAGTTGTCTTCGACCGAGTATGTTTGATTCTTTATACCTTTCCAAAAGTGAAACATAAAAGACATGATGAATCTTCATAGATGAAGGTAATTCCAAGCAATAAGTTATGTTATTGATTTTTTTTTTAATCACAAATAGTCCCAACCTTTAGTAGTCCAACTTATCACATGACCTATTGGTTTTTATATTGCATCAAAGAAGCCACACTTTGTCACCAACTTGGAATAGAGGATGTCCCTTCCTCAATTCATTTGCTAGTACCTTATAACGTTGTTGAGTCTTTTTTAGGTGAGTCTTTATGGTTGCTTGAAGTTTGCCCATCTTTGTAGCAAACTCCTCTACTGCTGGATCTGCCGACTTCAAAGGTTCTATCATATCCAACTTTGAATGATGATTGTAGTTTGAGTAAAATAACATTTGTTGTATAGATGCATGGATTGTATTATTATATACAAATTCCATCAATAACAAGTAGGAAGTCTAATCATCTTGTTGATAGTTGATGGTGCACCTCAAATATTGTTCAAGAATTTGGTTGACCCACTCCGTTTGGCAATCAATTTGAGGATGGAAGGCAGAAGAAATGTTGATGTCAACCTTAAGAAACTTGAAGTGTGCCTTTCAAAACCATGATACAAATTATGGCCCATGATCTGACACAATATTGTTTGGCAACTTGTGGTAATAATAGACATTGTTAATAAAGAGTCTTTCTCTTTCTTCACTAGTAATTGACTTCTTGTAAGGTATAAAATATCCCATGTTGGTCAATTGATCATTAACTATGAAGATACTATCAAATGAACTTGATGGTGGAAGATCTATAATGAAATCCATGGAAAGAGATGACCATGGTTGTCTTGGAATAAAAAGGGATTGAAGAAGTCTATATTGTCGATGTTGAGGGTTCTTTGACTTTAAACAAGTATGACATGAAAGTACAAATTTCTTAAAGTCCTTCCACATTTTAGGCCACCAAAGTTCCTTCTTGAAGGCTTTGAATTTTAGTTGTTGAAAAATAAACCTTACCATGTTCACCAAATGCTTCCACAAATGCTACCAAACATGCTTCAAAATTATACAATATAGGAGAATTCTTTTCAAATAATACAGCAAACCAAGATAAAACTTAACATGAGAGCAAGGTTCCAATCAAACCAATACAAGATGCTTCAGTAGAATATCATTGAAGTTGAAGCAAGGTAATTAGTTGTACTTGGTTTACAAAGCCACGAAATTTTGAGTAGATGCCATCAAACTTTTTCAGAAGGTTGATCCTTGGTTCTTTTGTTGTTATTGTTAACAATTCATTGCCTTCAATGGATGTACCTTCTATATTTGTTGAAACAAATATAGTTGTTTGAGAATTTGGAACCTCTATTACCATTTGATTTGGTGGTTTAGGCACTCCGGCTCCTTGACTATTATGTATGGTTATATATAGTTTTTTATTTTGCTTTCACAAAGTCTTTGTTCTGATCCTCAATGCTTTAAGAGCATTAATAATAGAATCTAACTTGATCTTTTTAAAATCTATTATATTGACTTTTCTACCTTCTGCCATAAAAAATCAAAAAAATACACACATTCAAAGGAAAAAAATATCTCATCTATAGTATTAATAAAAATCAAAATCAAAATAAAAATCAAAAGAATATTAAAAAAAACAATATTAGTCTAAAGAAGGGTAATCGACAACCTCTAAAATGCTATAATACTTTCAAGAAGAGGAATAATCCAATCTTTGTCAAGAAAGACTAAGCTTCTAATATTATTTTATGACAATCTCCAAAAACTATTAGGAACTTTATATGAAATAAGGATTAAAGATCAAAAAATGAAGTAAACTCAACATTAGAATAATAATTGGATACAAGGGAAGAAGGCCATTACTAGACTACAAAAAGTAAGTTGTCAAGATTGAGGATTCCTTCAGTTTCGACTTCTATATATAGTAGGTCGTAAGAAGCTTCTTGAGAAGTTTTTATGAGGCTTGGAAATAAAGCAAGCTTAAGACCCTTCTTCAGTAACTTTCTAAATCATCTAAAGCCTCCTACAATCTTTTAGGATTTCCTATGATCTTCTAGAACTTTCTTTGAATCTACTAGATCTTTTTAGAAACTTATAGGATATAGAAGAACCTTTTTAAAACCTATTAGAACCTTTTAGAAGATTTTATAATTTTCTAAGAGTATATTAGAATTTTTTGGAATCTTCTAGAATTTCTTAAAACCTTCTTGAATCTTGTTGAATTGTATGTCTATGACTCCTTGAGTCCAATTATTATGTAAATAATTTACAAGAATATTATGTACTTTATATTAACATGTATTTTGAATCATCACTAAAATTGTCTGAACATGTCTTTATCTAGATTTGATTTCAAGATCACTTATCAATCCAAAAATCAACAAGATTTATTGGACACTCTTTCTAATCATTCTTATCTTGCACTAGAAAAAAGGGATGCATATTTTGATTAATAAATAATGATTCTCCTGATGTTGGAGCATTTTTACCTTTGAGGAATAAAATCAACATTGACTATTGCTTAAATCTTTGTCAAGCAAATTCAATTAAATATGTCTTTTAATCTTCTTATCCATGATATTAAGAATAATTCTTCTAAGTCTTATGCTACTTCTAAGTTTAAGTTTAAGAACAACTTATTCCATTTTAAAGAACAATTATATATTTTAAAAGGTGGGGCACAATAACCTATTCTACAAACTCGTCATAACTTTCTAATAGCTAGACATTTTGGATACAACAAGTCTTTGGAGCTAATATGAAGAGATTTTTAGTGGCGTTAAATGTGTAAAGAAGTTAAAGACTTTGTCTAATAATGTGATATTTGTTTAAGATCCAAAACTCCTTGCCATCGATGTTATAGACTACTCTAGCTATTATCTATTCCAAAACAACCATGGTCTTTTGTTTCTATGGATTTTATCATGATTATATATTTATGGTAATAAATCATTTTATTAAGATAGTATATTTTATATTATATATAAAATCTATTAGTCATATAGAAATAGCTAAGCTTTTTCTTAATAATATCTATCACTATTATCGATTGCCTAAAGATATTATATTGGATAAAAAGATTCAATTTATATGAAGATTTTGGAGAATCCTTTTCAAGATTTTAAAAGTAGATATAAAGCTCTCTTTAGATTTTCATCTTCAAACTGATAGGTAAATGAAATAGATAAATTAAGTTTTACAGCAATATTTGAGGTGTACCATCAACTATCATTAAGATGATTGGACAATACTTTTATTATTGAAAAATTTTGCATACAATAATTTGATACATTCTTCCATTCAATAGATTTTTTTTTTTGCCAATTATGGTTATTATCTATGACTTGATATTTTTATCTTTTAAAAAGTTGATAATCTTGTAGCAAAAGATTTGGCAAATTTTTTGTCAGAGTTATATGCAACAATAAAGGCACAATTAAAAGGAGCTCAAGAACAACAAAAAAATAATGAAAATGCCTATTATAAGGAATAACCACAATTCAACGTGGGTGATAAAATTTGGTTACTTTGTCGCAATATCAAGACTACTTGTCTTTGAGACAAATTAGACTATTATAAGCTTGAATCTTTTTCTATTAATAAATAAGTCAATCCTATTACTTATTGATTATATTTATTAGAATTTTAAAGATCTATCCCATATTTCACGTATCTCTTCTTAAGCCATATAAGATAGTGAATATTTCAAGAAGAAGATAAATGCCACCTCCTCCTATAGAAATAGATAATAATAATCAAGAGTTTGAGGTAGAAGAAGTTTTAACTTTAAGGCAGCGCCAAAACAGATTGAAATATCTTATTCATTGGTACAAATATGATATTAGCAAATGCACTTGGAAGCTAGCAAAGAATCTTGCAAATGCAGTAAAGAGAGTTGAAGCTTTTCATCGATGATATCCATCAAAATCAAGATGAAGAATGGCAAATCTGTACTATAAAAGAAATAAAATCCAAAGAAGATAATGTTCTACCTTCTATCATTCTTTGTAGCTTCTATGTAATTCTGACACTAAAAAAATAGAGAATCAATAACTAATAGATTCAACTCAAGAGCTTTTATTTACTGACTTTTCAGACAAGATATTGTAATTGTTATAATCTTCAAGATGATATAATTGAGATGAGGATCTTCAAGAATAATATGTCTTTTTTCAAAGAGATGGCAAAATACATCATGTTTGATATCATGACCTTGAAAGAAACTCCCAATATTTGGTGATTTTATTAGAAATAGAAACAATTCATGATGGTGTTTTAAATGTTTATTTGAAAGAAGTTACAAAAGCATCAACAATAATCAAATAATGAGGTGGTCTTTCCATTCTAATATGAAACACTATTGGTGGCTGAGAAGACTTATCAACCATCTTCAAAGAGAACAAAAATCAAAGTATGTTACAAATACAATTCATTATATCTTAGATTTCATCAATAATTGATGATTGCTCTTCATAGAACTCGTCTCTAGAAGGAGAGATAATTTCACAAATATATATATATATATATATATATATATATATATATATATATATATATATATATATTCTAGTAAATACTTATATGATTAGATAAAAATAAATATAAATAAATAAAAATAAATAAAAGTAGATTAATTTCATAACATCTTTTAGAAAAGCTTCTTAGAAGCTTTATAGATGTTTCTTTGACTTTACATATATTTATAGTTGATTGATATGTTAGAAATTTGATCAAGACTTTAACCACGAGTTGATAGCTTATGAAATAAGCTAATTATGTGACATACATATGAAAAACTTGCCTTATAAGTTAAGATATATGTCTTGCTAAGTCAACATGTTTTAGAGGTTTTATAAGATATTGCCATATATCTCCTATTTAAGAGTATATATGGAAGCAAGAATGAATCTCTCTTCACTCTTCTCAATATCTTTTTATTCCTTAGTCTTATTTCAAGACTTTCTAGTCTTATTGTTTTTGGCAATAGCTATTCTAATTCAATATTATATCATCTTTGAGTGATTTTTTAATTCTTTTCTATGACACTAGAGTGTATTGAGGATTTTCTTTCTTTAAGTTCATTTCTTTAACTGTAATACTTTAGTCTTCAGTAGCAGTATTATATTTTTTTTCTTCTTTACTAGATTTGATACTATAAGATAAGCTCATAGAAAGATCAACTTGTTACAAAATTATTAATGAATTTTTCCTTTAGATCCACAAAGATTTTAATATGTAACATTACAATAAGATAGATTTAGATGAATTTAATAAAAATATAATCAATTTAAGTTTTGTCAATGAGGTCAAGATGTAATTAGGATTTTAAATGAATCTTATTGAATAAACTTGAATCAATAATGAATTTTTATTTAAGGATAAAATATTATTTTTAGATGTAATTTTGCTAATAGATAAATTTTAATTAAATATCTCATCTCTTTTTATTATCAAGATGGCAAATCAATGGCCAATATTTTTTTATTATGAAGATGTCAAATCAAAGTCCATCTATTCTAATAGGCCATATTTGAAAATTATAAAACTTGAATTGGAAGAGAAAAATATGCCTTAATATATCATGTCATTCAGATGCATACATCAAAAGATTTTCTTTTTTTTATTGCTTAGTAGACCATGGTTAAAAAATTCAAAAGCCATGGTCAACTAAAGAAGAAACTAACTCCATATTACCTATGGTCCATAGAAAAATAGAACTAGAATTTCTATATAATTTATTCTTGATCATAGAAAAATTAATTTTATTAATTTTTTAGAAGATATTTAATAATTTAAAATAAAAGAAAAATTAACAAAAGTGGTCAATTCAATTGATTAAGATTTAAAGAAAATAAAATGCCTAGGTTCTAATTTTTATCATTAGAAGGATGATAGAAAATTCAAACAATGGTTAAGAGATTATTTATATTCTCATTTTAATTTTTACGAATCAATTAATTTTTTAAAATGTACATTAGAGATTGTGGAAGTTGAAGAAATCAATGTCTTTAGCATTAACTTAGATGGGATGTTAGAAGAAGAATTTGAAGTCCTTAAAAGAAATGATAACTTGGTTCCACTTCTTAGATTTTAAAACAATTCATTGGAAATTTTGATTAGTAATAGAGTTTTTAATTACCTCTTTATACTTTATGATTGGTATAAAAATTCTTTAGAATAATATCCAATACAAAAATTCAAATAAAAATTTATAGACATTTTTCATGAAGAAGAAGAATCCAAAAAAATTAAAATTGAAGTTCATTTAAATCAAGAAGAGGTGTATAGATGTGTGATTTGATCATGAAATATTGAGACATTTTAGCATGGTCCTATAAGAATTTGAAGGATATAATACTTGAGATGGCTCAACACCAGATTCTCCTTATTCCTAGTGCCAAGGTAATTAGACAAAAGAAGACATATATGAATCCTCAACTCCAATTGATTGTTAAGAGAGAATTGAAAAAATTGTTACAAGCTAGTTTTATTAAACTAGTGGAAATAACAGATTAGATCTTTTCTATGGTCCTTATGAAGTAGAAGAATGGTAAATGAAGAGTGTACATAGATTATAGAAAACTCAACAAGCACATCCAAAAAGATTATTTTTTTCTTTTCTTTCATTAATAATATTTTCAATGAAGTGGCAAGTCATGAAACCTACACATTTATGGATGGATGTTTGAGTTATAATCAAATTGCCATAGCCTCAAAAGATTGCCATAAAATGGCTTTTACTATTCTTTGGAGTACTTTTATTTTTTTAATCATGCCTTTTGGACTTTTTAATGCTTCTTTTGCCTTCTAATGAGTTATAATCTTTGCGTTTTTGGATTTGCTATATTAATCTATTACAGTGTCCATGGATGATTTTAGCACCTAATCCAATACTAAGGAGCATTTAGAACATGTAGAAGAAACCTCAAAAAGGTATAAAAAAAATAGACATTACTTTAAATCTTGACAAAAATAAACCTAAAAAATAAATAAATTAATAAAATATTATAATAATAATAATAATAATAATAATAATAATAATGAGAATAAAAATTATAATTTTAAATTTAAAAAATCCATAATAATTTTCAAGTGATTTACTATTGTATGTGTGAATTAATAGTATAGTTGTGCTTAAGGATTTAGAAGGTTTAAGAAGTTAATAAGAAATTTAAGAAAAATTTAAATAATGGCTATAACTTATAAACTTATAGGGTTAATTTACTTAGAATGAATCAAGATAAATCCTTAACAAGGGTATATCAAGGATATGAAGCTTGAAGAAAGAAATCTCCAATACATTCTTACATTACTTAAAAAAACTAAAAATTCATTTAAAGATGATATAGTATCAAATTAGAATGGCTATTGCCAAAGACAAGAAGACTAAAAAGCCTTAAAATAAGACTAAAGAATAAAAAAGTATTAATAAGAGTGAAGAAGGCTTCACTCTTACCTCGATATATACTCTTAACTAGAAGCCATTTGACAATATCTTATAGAATCTCCAAAATATATTGACTTTGTAAGACACATATTTTAACTTGCAAGATAAGTTTTTTATATGTGTGCCATATAATTAGCTTATTTTATAAGCTATCAATACATGTTTAATTTTTTGACTAAGTCTCTAATCTATCAATCAACTATAAATACTTATAAAGTCAAATCAGCGTCTATAAAGCTTCTAAGAAGCTATTCTAAAAAATATTATGAAATAAATCTACTTTTACCTACCTCTACTTAATTATATAGATAAATATTAGATTAAATATGTATGTCTATGACATTATCCCCTCTTCTAGAAACAAGTTCTATAAAGAATAATCATTATATGTTGAGAAAATCTAAGATGCAACAAATTATATTTTCTACATACTCTAATCTTTGATCTCTTTGAAGATGGTTAATAGATCCTCTCGGCCATCAATAGTGTTCCATATCAAGGCAAAAAGACCATCCTATTATTTGATTATTGTTGAGGCCTATGTAACTCCTTTCAAAAATAACATTTTAAATATTGTTAGGAGTCATTCTAACCTCTAATAAAATCACCAAACATTGGGAGTCTCTTTCAAGATCATGATACTAAATACGTTGTATCTTGCCATCTATTCAATGAAAGATGTGTCATTCTTAAGGATCTTCATCTCAATTACATCACTGTAGAATATGTAAATAAATTTTGTAATAAGTTACTGCTTGGTTATTGACAACCTTGAGAATTAAACTGATCGTTAGGCAGTTTAGTTGGTAACAGTAGGTTGTTAGTAGAACAAATGGTTAAGAATTCAAAGGGTCATAATCTTTGGAATCTATTGGCCAATGAACCATCTTTTGGTAGGATAAAGAGATTGAGAAGTGGGAGATCAGGGCCAGACTGTAAGAGTCATAAGCCAGGGTAAGCTTAGTACTACCTCTTTGTTTTCTTTGCTTTTATTATTTTCTTAAGAAGAATTGTGATTGAGAGAAGTAATGTTGAAACTTTGATTAGAATATTGTGGAATATGACTTTGGATTGATCGTTTTGGAGAAAATCTATGACCTTGAGAATTGAGATTATCGAATTATATTATATTAAGTGAAGATATTGAATTTTGTATGATGAATTGAAAAATTGAATATAATAAGCTGAAAATCAGTAATTGAATATATATAAACTGCAAAGAAAGTAAGTGGGAGATGAACTAATAAGAATATGGAAGTATTGTTGAATTGATAGTAGTAGAATGGATTATGTATTGAATTAAGACGGAAGTAGTAAGCCTTGGTGTTTTGTAGTTTGATAATTGATTTCAGATAGCTAGAGTACATTCAATTGTGATACTAACAGACCCAATTCATATAACCAGTCTTTCTTTGTGTTTGAATCCACCTCTATTAGTTCAATTGCTTTGCTATATTGAAGCTTGAATGCAACAAGAACAACATTTTGGCACCGCTGTCGGAGAAATGATAACAATATGAAATGTTAGAAATTGATTGTATGGGAAGAATGAAAGATTATAAGTGATAATCATAAAAGGGAGGATTATCAAAGAATTAATCAATAAGCAAAAGAAAGATAGGAGCGATTATGCATAAGAAATCTCTTACGGGAACGACAAAAAAGATTTATAGGTCCAAATAAAACCAAAGGAAGAAAAATTCAAATTAAAATAGCAAGGAGACCAGTGATAACACTAATGGTGGTAGGAGTGCTAGAAGTACCAATTGCAGTACAAATGGGAGTAGTAGGAGACCGAACTACAAGTGTGGCACCATTACTTACTTTTAGTGGTTGGTCAAACTCTGATCCCAATCATCATATATCTCAATTCTTGACAGCCTACATAGCTAGTAATGGTAGAACTGAAGACATTTGGTTGAGATGGTTGCCAGCAACTTTAAAAGATACAGCTTTTGAATGGTATAATCGACAATCAGTGGATAGATTTCTCAATTGGAAGGCCTTGAGCAATACCTTCCTAACTCATTTTAGACAATTGGATTTGAAGATTGGCTTTGAGAAAGTTTTATGAATAGCAAGATGTTTGCGGGGGAATCAGTAGAGTCCTGTTATGGCCAGGTCAAGGATATACTTCGTAAATGGTCAAATAATCAAATGTCAGATGCATTTATATTGTCGATATTAATTAATGGTTTGCATCTACCAGAATTAAAAATGTTTGTAAAAGAGGCTCGATCAACTATGGTAGAGGCATTGTTAGTATGAACAAAGGTGTGGGAAGAATGTCATTATGACCAATTATTAACAGTAGGGGCCACAATAATTCCAAGTTCATAAAGCCAACAAATACAACCGAAAAATGTATCGATGGGTAATTATCCACAAATGGTTGCCTCTAATATGAAGAATGTTATATTACAACAACCAATTAATGCTACACCACTCCAAACAATAGCGCCAATTACAATGACACCTTATTTTATATTGCTAGAGTTATTCACAAATGTGACTGTTAAAGATCCAAATGAAGCCTTGTTATTAAATCTAACAAAGAAAATAGAAGAATTGGCCATGAATTTTGCTAAAGATAAGGAAAAACGACATAAGCCTTCTAATTCAAGACCTAATATATGGTGTAATAATTGTAAGGGACAAGGTCATTTTGATACAAAATATCCATCACCCAGATAAATAGGTGTTCAATGTGTATTTTGTGAAGGAAAGTATCCTACCCAAAACTATTGGCATTTACAAAGGCAACAACAATTCAGTAATTAGACCATAATCCCACCGACTCAGTGGAAAGTCAATCAAGTTCAAATGGAAAATACATATAGATGGAATGGAAATCGATCTAATCGACAAAATTGAACATTCAATAACTTTCAAAGTTCCAATTTTAATCAGAGGTCTGCATCAAACCCCCAAAGCTACGGGAAGGAGCAGTAGAGGTATCAGCAATATGCTCCATCGACGTCATCAAACCAAGTACCCTCCCTACCAACGGGTCAACCAAGTTCATTTTCTAACCCTATATAGAACAAGCCTAATAGGTATATACCAGTAGAGACACCTAATATGCCAGATAAAGGTGCAAAAAGACCACTTCGTTGTTTCCGTTGTAGACAAATTGCTCATTATGCCAGTGAATGTCCCAATCCCAAAGCCAGTGACAATTATGCACCAGTGTGTGCAAATTGCAAGCAGTCAAGACATACTTATGAGCAATGTAATGCTCCATTTAATTTCAATAATCAAGATCAGCAGATCCAAAGTCAAGGAATAATAGAAGAGTTGGATTTGCATCACTTATAATCTACTAAAGTAGTTTTGAGAATGGCTGACTCTAGTCGAGTTAAACCTATAGATATTTTACGAAGTATTGATATAGTGATTGCGTGGATTACCTATAGAATTGATTATATTATTTTTTGATTGCGAAGCTCTATATTTTCATACCCAATTTTATTGGAACGACCATGGTTGTATCAAGCTAAAGCTCAAAATGACAGGGACTATGGTACATTGAGAATTAGAAAAGGTAATGAAAAAATTGTGCTTCAAATGTATTATGTCCAATATCATGAAAAAACTCAAATGGCCAATTCAAAATTTACATTGGATTATAAAGATGAGTCTATGGAAGAAGGAATTGGTGCACCTGACCTAATTTATGCTGATACAAGGTAAGTTGTCAAGCACACTAGAATGAAATACTAATGCAGGGAACCGGGAGAATACTTAGTTCCTCTAGATGTTATTGACGATTTTCATCATACGGTTGCATATTGGATGAATAGTTAAGATATTAATCATGTTAGTACTATAGAATTAGAGTTGGAAAGTTCTAATTTGTCAGATTTTATGAAAGATTTTGGAATTGAGCAGAACATCAGTCCAGTGACTCCTAAAGTTCTACGATGTCAATCAATTAATTTAGGTACAGGGGAGGCTTCCCAAATCATTCAAATTTACAATGGTATAAAAGGTAAGGAAAAAGAAATTTAGATAGATTACTTCTTAACGCATAAAACTACTTTCGCATAGTCGTTACAGATTTGAAAGGAATTCCAACTGAAGTTTGTGAGCATCGAATTATATTTGAGGAGAACGCTATACCAGTACGTCAAAGACAACAACAACTTAATTCAAAATACTCACTTATGGCAAAAGAAGAATTGGATAAACTCTTAGAGGTTGGATTTATCTATCCGATTCCTTTTAGTGAATGGGTTTCACCAATTGTTATGGTACCAAAAAAGAATGGAAAAATTTGCATCTGTCGAGATTTTCGCAAATTAAATGTGCCTATTTAGAAGGATTATTTTCCTTTACCATTCACGGATAGTATATTCGATGCTATTGTTGGACATAAATGTTATTCATTTCTTGATGGATTCTCCAATTATAATCAAGTTAAAATTGTAAAAGAAGACCAGTTAAAAACTACTTTTATTATGGATAGGGAGACCTTTGCCTATAAGCTTATGCCGTTTGGCCTTTGTAACGCACTAGCTACATTTCAAAGGATAATGATACAAGCATTCCAAGATTATCTATGAATTTCAATGTAAATATTTTTAGATGATTTTTATATATTTAGTACGAGAACCAGGCATTTAGAATATCTAGGTCAATAATTGAATCAATGTGCCAAATATGGAATTTCTTTAAAGTACCAATTTAGTGTGCTTTCTGGTAAACTGTTGGATCATATAGTTTTGATGGCAAGCATTGCTACAGATCCAGATAAAATAAAGATTATAGTAGAATTAAAGCAACCAAATACTGTTACGGATGTTCGAGCGTTTGTTGGCCATGTCAGTTATTATCGGCGATTTATCTATCTATTCGTAGTTATATGCCTTTCCTTGACAAATTTCTTAAAGAAACCACCAACTCATGAGACCAATCTATTTTGGACAAAGGAATGTACAATTGCATTTGAAACATTGAAACAAAAATTGATTTCAGCACCAATATTGGTAGCACCTTGTCGGACAAAACCATTCCAAGTTTATATGGATGCATCTAATGTCGCGATTGGTTCTGTGCTAAGCCAAAAAGATGATCGCGGTTTTCATCACCCTATTTATTATGCAAGTCATCAATTGATAGCAGCTCAAAGAAATTATACAACAACCAAAAGAGAAGTATTGAGGATGATTTATTCCGTACAAAAGTTTTGACATTATCTTCTTGGTTATAAATTTGTTATCCATGTCAACCATGATGCTTTAAAATATATGATTAATAAGCCTCAATTGAGTGATCGTATTGCATGATAAATTTTACTATTATAAGAATTTGACTTACTATTAAAGTAAGACCAAGAAAATTACATTCCAATGCAGACCATTTATCTTGGTTATCCAATATATTGGGTAATGAACCCATTAACGACGACCTATCTGATGCAAAACTATTTGCGATAGATGTAATAACTCCAGAGTATTGTGAAATAATTCAATACTTGACATTTCAAACCTTCCCACCCAATTTCAATGAAAAGCTTAAACGATGCTTAATATTAAAATGTACACCTTATACGATGATTGGTGAAGATTTATATAAACAAGGCATGGATGGAGTTTTGCGATGCTGTATTTATCAGACTGAAGTAAGTACAATATTAGAAAGTTACAACTTGGACAGTTATGGTGGATATTTTGTGGAGGACAGCATGACTCGTAAAGCTTTATAAGCTGGTTATTGGTTGCCAACAATGTTTGCAGATGCCTACCAATTTTTCCATCATTGTGATCCATGTCAGAGAATGGGCCAACCTATTGGAACTTTAGCAATGCCATTGGTACCAATTCTGGCTCAAGCGCCTTTTGAAAAATGGAGAATTGATTTTGTGGAACCAATTGCATCAACCTCAAGAAATGGATAAAAATGGTATATATAGATAGCAACGAATTATGTAACAAAATGGACTGAAGCCATAGCTACAAAAATCGACAATGCAAGTACCGTAGCAACCTTTTTATATGAAAATATTATTACATGGTTAGATTGTCCACGAGAATTGATTAGTGATCGAGGAACTCATTTTATAAATAGTACAATTGAAGCACTTACCACTAAATATGAGATAAAATATCATAAGACTACTTTGTATCACCCTAGAGTCAATGGACAAATAGAAAAGACTAATGGAATTTTATGTAAAATCTTAAAAAAAATAGTTTTAGAAGCGGGAACAGATTGGGATACTAAGTTGTTCGCAACTTTATGGGCTTACCACACTGTATATAAAGTTACTACCAAGGCTACCCCTTTTCAATTGATTTATAGCTAGGAAGCAATATTACCTATTGAATTGAAAGTTCAAAGTTTACGAATTGCTATAGATAATAGATTGGGAGATCAGGATTCATTACGGTACCGTTTAGAAGAATTAGAAAAATTAGATGAAACTAGAGCCAATGCATTAATGATAATGGAAACTACACAAAAATGAAGGAAGACTAAATATGATAGTAAGCTTAGACCAAAGGCTTTTATGCCAAATGATTTGATACTTCTTTATGATAGTCAATTTATAAATTTTCGAAAAAAATTTTAAGTTCGATGGCATGGGCCATATCGAGTTATTGACAGATTTCTAAATGGCTCAGTGTTATTGGAAGATTTTATGGGTACTAAATTTATGACACGGATCAATGGCAATTGGCTTTAATATAAACCCGGGATGGATTTTTTGTTACGAAAAGGGAGAGTCGACCAAATTGATTGGATTATAGTAAGAAGTATGAGAGGGATTCTTAACAAGCATCGTATTTTCTTTTGTGGTTAAAGAGAAGTGGATGGTGGAAAAGGAGAAGATGGCAAACATGGTGTCTAAAAAAGCAAAGATGGAGACTGATTGGAAGGAACGACAAGAGTGGCTGTAGGTAGAGGTTGCAATGTTGTAGACTAAACTAGCCGCATTAGAGAAGGAAGCCAATAATTTGCTATAGACCAATATGTCAGTTTCAATGACAACACCTTTGGAGATACCTTTGAAACCGACAAAAGAATTTTAGAAGATGTTGGACGAGCCCGACAACCAAATTGCCATCTTGAGTCTCAGGTACGAGAATTGGATTTGTTGAATGAAGATCTGATGACGCGTTTGAATGAAGAACCATCGAACACCGAGGCAAATGACAAAGATATAGCAAAAGAGAAGGATACCAATTCAAAGGGTAATAAGTCAACGTCATTGACTAAAGAAGCCAATGCTGCTGCGTTTTTATAAGTTGAGGCCAAATAATAATTGTGAGGATGCTGCATAATTAGGAGTGGGGCTATATAGAATATGTAAATAAATTTTGTGATAAGTTATTGGTTGATTATTGACAACCTTGAGAATTAGACTGATGGTTAGGCAGTTTAGTTGGTAACAATAGGTTATTAGTAGAACAAATGGTTAAGAATTCAAAGGATCATAATCTTTGGAATCTGTTGGCCGATGATCCATCTTTTAGTAAGATAAAAAGGTTGAGAAGTGGAAGATCGGAGCCACACTATAAGAGTCGTAAGCCGGGGTAAGCTTAGTACTACCTCTTTATTTTCTTTGTTTTTATTATTTTCTTATGAAGAATTGTAATTGAGAGAAGTATTGTTGAAATTGTGATTAGAATATTATGGAATATGACTTTGGACTGACCGTTTTGAAAAAAAATTGTGACCTTGAGAATTGAGATTATCGAATTGTGTTGTATTAAGTAAAGATACTGAATTTTGTGTGATGAATTAAAAAATTGAATATAATAAATAAATTAAAAATCAGTAATTGAATATATATAAATCGCAAAGAGATTAAGTGAGAGATGAACTAATAAGAATATGAAAGTATTGTTGAATTGATAGTCATAGAATAGATTATATATTGAATTAAGACAGAAGTAGTAACCCTTGGTATTTTGTAGTTTGATAATTGATTTCAGATAGCTAGAGTACAGTCAATTGTGACACTAACAGACCCAATTCATATAACCAGTCTTTTTCTATGTTTAAACCGACTTCTATTAGTTCAATTGCTTTGGTATACTGAAGCTTGAACGCAATGAGAACAACAATCATCTTGAAGGTTGAGACAATTGCAATATTTTGTATAGTAAGTCAGCAAGTCATAATTCTTGAGTTGACTATGTTGATTATTGGTTCTCTATTTTTTTAGTATCACACATGGACAAAAGTACCAAATAAGAATAGAAGATAGAATGTTATCTTCTTTAGATCTTATTTCTTTTATAGCAAAGATTTTTTTATTTTTTATCTTCATGTTTATGAATGTCATTGATGAAAAATCTTAACCTTCTTTGTTGTATTTATAAGATTCTTTTTTGGCTCCTATGTATATTCACTAATATCATATCTATGCCAATGAATAAGATATTCTAACCTATTTTGGTACTGCCTTCAATCTAAAACTTCTTCTATGTTGAACTCTTGATTATTATCTACTTCTATAAGAAGAAGTGGCATTTGTCTTCTTTCCAAGATATTCATTGAATTATATGGCTGAAGAAGAGATATATGGAATATGGAATGGATCTTTGTAGACTTTGATAGATATAATTGATAAGCAATAGAATTAGCTTGTTTACTAATAGAATAAGGTCTAAAACTATGATAGTCCAACTTATAACAAAGACAAGTAGTCGATATTGTAATAAAGTAGCTATATCTTATCACTCTATCTTGAATTGTAGTTGTTTCTTATAATAGGCATCTGCTTTGATCTTTTGTCATTCTTGAACGTTCTTTCATTGTGCCTTTATTGTTGTATATAGTTCTAACAAATAATTTTTAAAATTTTTTTTCATAGGATTATCAATTTTTAAAATATCAAAAATATCAAATTATGAATGATAATCATAATTGATAAAGAAAGGTATTTTTTGAGTAAAAAAATGTACAAAATTATTATATGCAAACTTTATCAATGGTAAAAGACTTGTCTAATTATCTTAATGATAATTGATAGTACACTTCAAATACTACTTTAGAACTTGATTTATCCATTCTATTTGTTTATCAGTTGAAGATGAAAAGCCAAATAGAGCTTTATATATATCTTTAATATCTTGAAGAGGATTCTTCAAAATCTTCACATAAATTTAATCCTCCTATTTGATATAATATTCTTAGGTAATCCATGATAGTGATAGATATTGTCAACAAAAAAATTAGTTGTTTCTTCACTTGTGATAAATTTTGTATATAGTATAAAATATGCCATCTTAATTAAATGATCTGCTATCAAAAATATAGAATCATACAAATCTAAGATTGAAAGATCTATAATAAAATCCATAAAAATAGAAAATCATGATTGTTTTTAAATAAGTAATCGCTAAAGAAGTCCATAAGATTGATAACAAGGAATTTTGGATCTTGAAAAAATATCACTTGATTATACAAAGTCTTTGATTACCTTTCACATTTGAAGCTACAAAAAATCTCTAAATATTAGCTCTAAAGTCTTATTGTAACAAAAATGTTCAATTGTTGAAAAGTCATGATGAGCTTAAAGAACATATAATCATGCTTTACCTTTAAGAATGTATAATTGTCCTTGAAAGTAGAGAAAATTATTTTGAAACCTGAACTTTAAAGTATCATAAGACTTAGAAGGATTATTCTTGATATCATGAATAAGAGGATCAGAAGACATACTAGATTGAATTTGCTTGAAAAAGATTGAATTAAAAATTAATATTGATTTTATTGCTCAAAGATGAAAATGTTCTTACTTCAAGAAAATCATTCTTTATTGATTAAAAGCTACATCGCTTTCTTTTAATACTAAATAAGAATGTTTAAAAAAGATATATGATAAATTTTGTTATTTTTTGGATCTATAAGTGATCTTCAAATCAAATCTTGACAAAGACAGACTCCAATGGATTTGGCAACTATTCAAAATACATACTAATATAAAATATTCAAAGTTTTTATAATTCTTATATACAATAACTAGATTAGAAGCATCTTCTAGATAATGACGCCATTCTTGAAATAAATCTACAATTGCAAGAAACTCTTTGATATAGATCTTGTAGTTAATCTCACCTACTAAAATTTTTTTAGAATAAAAAGCAACTAGGTGGAGCTTATCATCTACTACTATTTGTAAAAAAAATATTACCTAATGAAAGTCCTATGCATCTGTTTTTTATAAAGAATGCCTTAAAAAAATCAATATGATACAAAATTGGTGTAGAAATAAATGATATCTTCAAGGCTTCAAAAGATGTTTTAGCTTCTTTTTTCAATTCAAGTTTGTCTTTACATATCAAATGTATAAGAGAAGTTGCAACTTGAAAAAAAAATTTAATAAAGACTCAATAATAATTGGAAAATTTCAAAAAATATAGTATATTTTTAACTATTTTTTGGGACCTTTCAAAGATTGAAAAATCTTCTAAAGATCTATTATTAATCCTTTGTTGGAAATGATGTACTCAAAAAAATCAACTTGAGTAGCATAGAATATATATTTTTCTATCTTTGCATATAATCTTATATCTCTAAGTTTTTGTCATATATGACAAACATGAAGTTTATATTTTTCTATGTTTTTAGAGTAGATTAAAATATTTTCTATATAATAGATAATAAAATCATCAAAAATTTCACAAAATACATAATTCATGAGATGTTAAGTAGATAGTGTATTCATAAGTCTTAAAGGAATGACATTATATTTGAAATATCTATACCTAATTTGAAAAGTTTTCTTTCATTCATTTCTTCTTTTAATACAAACTAAGTTATATGCTACTCATAGATCTATTTTTATATAAAACTTTACTTAATTGAGATAGTCAAGAAGTCTTTAAATTAAAGATAGGATATATCTATTCTTAATAATAATATTGTTAAGTCATTGATAGTAAATGTACATCTGTAGAGATTCATCTTTTTTCTTCACAAATAAGCTACGAGTTCGTGTTGGAGATTTCAAGTGTCATGGACATGTAATTAAAGAAGCTTCGAAAAGATTTCAAGAATTTTTAGAAGATTCTAAGAAAGTTCTTATATATCCTACAAGATTTTAATATGATCTATTAGATTCAAAGAAAGTTCTAGAAGATCATAGGAAATCCTAGAAGATTCTAGGAAGCTTTAGATGATTTAAGAAGTTGCTGAAGAAGGGTCTTAAGCTTGCTTTATTTCCAAGCCTCATAGAAACTTTTCAAGAAGTTTTTTAGGACCTACTATATATAGAACTCAAAACTGAGGAAATCTTCAATCTTGACAACTCACTTTTTGTAGTCTAATAATGACCTTCTTCCCTTATATCCAATTATTATTCTAATGTTGAACTCACTTCATTTTTTGATCTTTAATCCTTATTTCATATAAAGTTCCTAATAGTTTTTGGAGATTGCCATAAAATAATATTAGAAGCTTGATCTTTCTTGATAAAGAATGGATTATTCTTCTTCTTGAAAGTATTATAGCATTCTAGAGATTGCCGATTACCCTTCCTTAGACTAATATTGTTTTTTTTAATATTCTTTTGATTTTTTTATTTTTATTTTTATTAATACTATAGATGAGATTTTTTTTCCTTTGAATGTGTGTATTTTTTTGATTTTTTATGGCAGAAGGTAGAAAAGTCAATATAATAGATTCTAAAAAGATCAAGTTAGATTCTATTATTAATGTTCTTAAAGCATTGAGGATCAGAACGAAAACTTTATGAAAGCAAAATAAAAAACTATATATAACCATACATAATGGTCAAGGAGCCGGAGTGCCTAAACCACCAAATCAAATGGCAATAGAGGTTCTAAATTCTCAAACAATTATATTTGTTTCAACAAATATAGAAGGTACATCCATTGAAGGTAGTGATTTGATAACAATAACAATAAAAGAACCAAGGATCAACCTTCTGAAAAAGTTTGATGGCATCTATTCAAAATTTCATGGCTTTGTAAACCAAGTACAACTAATCACCTTGCTTCAACTTCAATGATATTGTACTGAAGAATCTTGTATTGGTTTGATTGGAACCTTGTTCTCATGTTAAGTTTTATCTTGGTTTACTGCATTATTTGAAAAGAATTCTCCTATATTGTATAATTTTGAAGCATGTTTGATAGCATTTGTGGAAGCATTTAGTGAACATGGTAAGGTTTATTTTTCAACAACTAAAATTCAAAGCCTTCAACAAGGAATGCATTCTGCATGAACATATGTATCATAGACATATATATTTACCTCAATAGTTACTTATATGATTAAATA
This sequence comes from Physcomitrium patens, assembly GCF_059467195.1. Classification (NCBI taxonomy): domain Eukaryota; kingdom Viridiplantae; phylum Streptophyta; class Bryopsida; order Funariales; family Funariaceae; genus Physcomitrium; species Physcomitrium patens. Next base: position 5,433,889 of record NC_143414.1, on the reverse strand, counting down.
GAAGTAGATAAATATATAATAATTTCATAAAGTCTTCTAGAGAAGCTTTCTAGAAGCTTCATAGATGCGGTTTTGACTTTAGATGTGTTTGTAGGTTAGAAACTTAGCCAAAAAGCTATCCATGTATTGGTAGCTTGTGGAACAAGTTATCTCCGTATAGTAGCTTATGGAATAAGCCAACTACATGGCGCATACATAAATAACTTACCTTGCAAGATAAGACATATGGCTAACAAAGTCAACACATATTGGAGGTCTTATAGGACATTGCCATGTAGCTCTTAGTTAGATAGTATATATAGATGCAAGAGTGAAGCCTTTTTCATTCTTGTCAACGCCTTTCTAGTCTTAGTCTTGTTTCAAGACTTTCTAGTTTTCTTGTTTTTGGCAATAGCTATTCTAGTTAATATTACATCATCTTTTGAGTGACTTTCTAGTTCTCTTTAGTGATAGAAGAGTGTATTGAAGATTCTCTTTCTTCAAGATTCATGTCTTTGACAGTATGCCTCAGATGTTTAATAATTAGCATGTGATATAAATTAGAAAAAAGATATGTTGATGAGCCAATTTCATTGGAGATGAAGAGATGATATCAAGGACTTATTCTTCTCTATGTCAAATCCTCAAACACTCAATGAAGCCATTAGTCAAGCTATGAAGTGCAATAACCATTTATTTCAATGATAACAAGTTAAATGTTTTTCAATTACACCACATATATATACCAATTACTCTGCAGCTTCTTCACCATCCAATTTTAATGAGTATTTCAAAGCAAAAGATATGTAAATTTTTGTAGTTTCCTTCAAATAACTTTTTGAGTAAGAAGAAAAGCGTCAAAGAAAACTTAGCCTATACTTATATTATAAAAAACTTAGCCACAAGAATAGTAATTATTCAAAGAAATACTAGCATATATATCAAATGAAGAGTGTGGCCACATCATCAAAAGCTTTGTAAGAAAAAAAATGTGTTTAGCCACAATAAGGATTGTGTGATTGGATTCTTCACTAGTACAAACCAAAAAATATTTTGTATTCTTTGCCAACCTTTCTCATTGTTTTATTAAACATGTATAGTTAGGATTCACAAAATTAGAATGTCATGTATTACTTGACTCAAGAGCCTTTACATGTTTTATTAATGAAGTTGTTTTTAGATCACACAAAATCTGTACAGTGAAAAAATCCAAAGCCCTATATGTAGAAGTAATGGATGGTCGACCTTAATCTTCTAGAGATGTCACTCATGAAATGATTTCATTAGAAATAACCTTTGATAACTATAGCAACTAAATAATATTCAACATCATTAGATTACTATCAAGTCGAGTCATTTTAGGACCTTCATGGCTTAAAAAATAAAATCTATAAATAGATTAGGTATCTCAAAAGTTAAGATTTCTTCTAGTAGATCATAGAATCTCCAAATCTATGAAAAAGCTTGTAACACCTAACAAGCCAAAACTTAAACAATATTTATTTATCAAAGCTAGAGCATTTGTGAAGGCGGAAAAATAACGTACTTTATTTGCTATCTACGCAAATCCAAAATGGAAACCTGTGGTTGCTACAATAAGAATTCTAAAGGCATAAAAGGATTTTATAAATGTATTTAAAAAAAAATATGCACATCCTATTAAATTATCGCCCTTACGATTATGCAATTGACTTTCAAGAAGGTACTCAACCACCATTTGGATCCATTTATTATTTATCTCAGAATGACCTTGCAACTTTAAAAAAACACATTGAGAAAAATGTGGCTAAGAATTTTATTCGACATTCCAAATTACCAATTGGTAATCCAATATTATTTGTAAAGAAGAAAGATGGATCTTTATAGATGTGTGTCAATTATTGCGGTCTTAATAAAATCATGATAAAGAATGAATATCCATTGGCGTTGATATTTGGACTTCTTGATCAACTTAGCTAAACAAAGATCTTTATAAAGATTGATCTACGAGGTTTATATAACTTGGTATGCATTAAGGAGGGAGATGAATGGCAAATAGAATTTTGTACTAGTTATGGATATTTTGAATATAATGTCATGTCTTTTGAACTTGCCAATGTACTAGCCATATTCCAACACTTAATAAATGACATGTTTTGTGAGCAACTTGAGGACTTTGATGTGATTTATTTGGATGATATTCTAATCTTTTCCAAGAATCCGAAAGACCACAAAAAATATGTCCACCTTGTGTTTGGAAAGCTACAAAGTGTTGGGCTATATGCAAAATTGAAGAAGTGTATATTTCATACATCTCAAGTTAAATTTGTTGGATATATTATTTCCAAAAAAGGCCTTTTTATGGATCTAAAGAAAGTACAAGCAATCATGGATTGGACAAAGCCAAAAATTGTACGTAATATCTAATACTTTTTTAGATTTACAAACTTCTATGGAATTTTTGTTAGGAATTACTTCAAGATCGTTACTCCACTTACATAGTTGACATACAAGGATAAGCTAGACTGGAGCCTCGAAGTAGAGAAATCTTTTCAAAGCCTAAAAGATGCTTTCATAATAGCTTCAATTTTGATACATCTAGATTTCAATAAGCCCTATTTAATGGAGACTGATACCTCAGACTTTGGACTGGGAGTAGTCTTGTTGCAATATGGAGAAGTTGGCAAACTTTATCCAATTGCATTCCATTCTAAAAAATTCTCAATGACAGAAATCAACTATAAAATCCACAATAAAAATTTGCTTGCCATTGTAGATTCTTTCGAAGAATGGTGCTACTTTCTTGAAGATACCTCTCATCAAGTGTTTGTATATACAGATCAAAAGAATCTTAAATACTTCATATCAGTCCATGTCTTGAATTGTTGCCAAGTGCATTAAAATATATCTTTATCATAATTTGACTTTTGTATCATATATTACATATTGAACATGATACAAGAGCCAATAAAGATTATCAGATATATTATCAAGACATTCGTATCTTGAACTAAAAAAAGACATGACTACATATGATCAACAACAAGCAACTTTATTTAAGCCTAAGCTTTTTCATCTTTGAGCAATCAATGTATCAATCTATGTGGATTTATCATTTTTTGATGAAGTTTGTGAAGCCTCAAATACATACTTTCTTGTTCTTAATATCAAGCGTCTTCTCAAAAACCTTTTCAAGAGTCTTTTAAATTCAAGTAAGAAGATAACTTTTTTTTTTTGAAGAACGTACTTCATTCTTGAAGGTCCAACTTGCCTGTACATTTTTCAAATATGCCATGATGATCTATCTCCATGGATTTCATTGCAAACAACCATGGTCATTTGTCTCCATGGATTTCATTGCAGACAACCATGGTCATTTGTCTCCATGGATTTTATTTTAGACAATCATGGTCATCTATCTCCATAGATTTTATTATATGTCTTCTATTATCATGCTCATTTGATACTATCTTTATAGTTGTTGATTAATTGATGAAGATAGCATATTTTATATCTTATAAGAAGTCAATTACTGATAAAAAGACAGTATGAATCTTTTTTAATAATGTCTATCATTACCATGGGTTGCCAAAGAACATTGTGTCAAATCATGGGCCATAATTTGTATCAAGGATTTCGAAGGTACTCTTCAAGATTGTTAAGGTTAATATCAATCTTTCTTCTACCTTCCATCTTTAAGCTGATCGCCAAACAAAGTAGATCAACTAAATTCTTGAGCAATATTTGAAGTATACTATCAACTATCAATAAGACGACTAAAATTCCTACTTGTCATTGGTAGAATTTCCATATAATAACATAATTGATGCACCTACATAATAAATTCTATTCTATTCAAACTACGGCCATCATTTAAAGTTGGATATGCTAGAGCCTTCAAAGTTGGTAAATCCAGTAATAGAAGAGTTTCCTAGAAAGTCCTCAAGTAACCATGAAGACTCACTTAGAAAAGACTCAACAATGTTACAAGCTACTAGAGGATGAATTGAAGAAGGAACATCCTCCATTCTAAATTAGTGTCAAAGTGTGGCTTCTTTGGCACAATATAAAAACCAACAAGCCATGTGATAAGTTGGACTACCAAATATTGGAACCATTTGTGATTCAAAAATAAATCAATAATGTTACTTATTGTTTGGAGTTACCTTCATCTATGAAGATTCATCATGTCTTTTATGTTTTACTATTAAAAAGATATAAAGAATTGAATACACTAAGTCAAAGACAACTACTACTTCCTATAGTTGAAATCAATAATCATGTTGAATTTGAAGTAGAAGATGTATTAGATTTAAAGATAAGACATAGAGGGCTTGAATATCTAGTCCATTGGCATCAATATGATATGAATAATTTCAAGTGGAAATAAGCTAGCAACCTTATAAATGCTCAAATAAAGGTTCAAAAGTTCTATCAATGACATCCATCTAAATTAAAAGCTATAAAATAAAGAATAGTAGCTTTGTAAGATAGCTTCACCATGAAGATTCCTAATTATTGGCTTCATAAAGAATGGGAGGAGGCAACCTCTGAAGAGGCAGTTTTTTCAAATGTTTAGAACAGAATAAGTTAGTAGTTTAAGTTCACGACTATGGTATATTTATATTTTTTTGTTCTTTACTTTATGTGATATGAATAGTGAAGAGAAAGATACCTTATTGGTCATACCATCTCAATTAAGTAGCTTATGGAGATGATCTCAATTTGAAGAACTGCCTAAACTAAAAAGATGTCGAAGGATACCTAATAATAGATCATTGGTAATTGTATTTGAGGTAGAACCTGCCTATGAAAGACCTCAAGAAAGAATATTTGTAAGATAATTCTATAATAAAGATACCAAAGTTCATACTTAGTCATAAGTAGAAGGCTTGGGGTGCTATCGATGGCTACAAGGACCTATGAAATATTTGCCTCGTGAAAAATAACTAAAATATATAGTAGACACCATGCAACAAATCTTCAATTTCTTGGACATATACTGACTTGCAGCAACATTACTTTTCGAAGACCTCGAAGCTAGAGAAGGATGTGATGTTACGGACATACAACTGAAGAAGATTTGAGAAGATTCTAGAAAATTCCAATAGTCTCTAAGAAAATTCTAGAAACTTCCAAAAGATTTCAATAAGTTCTAAAAAGATTCTTATATATTTTAGAATATTCTAAAACGTTCCAATAGATTCTAAGTAAGTTCTAAAAAATCATAGGAGATCTTAGAAGATTTTAGAAAGCTTTAGATGATTTAGGAAGTTGCCAAGAAGGATCTTAAGCTTGATTTTTTTCCAAGCCTCATAAAAACTTTTCAAGAAGCTTTTTAGGACCTAGTATATATAAGAGTCAAGGCTAAGGAAATTCTCAATCTCAACAACTCACTTCTTGTAGTCTAATTAGGACCTTCTTATCTTATATCCAGTTATTATTCTAATATCGAGTTAATTCCATTTTTTGGTCTTAAATCCTTATCTTATATATGATTTCTAATACAAGGCACCTTCTAAATAATAATACTATTTTTAAAATAAATCCATAATTATAAGGAGCTCTTTCTTGTAGATTTCATAATTAATCTTAGTTGCTAAAAAGTTTTTGGAATAAAAAACTACTAGATGGAGTTTGTCATTTGCTCTCATTTGTGATAATATTGCACCCAAGATAAAGTCTAATGCATCTATTTCTGTAAAAAAATGCCTTGAAAAAATCAATACAATATAAAATTGATGTAATTTTTTTTTTTTTAAAGCAGCAAACAATATTTTGGTTTTGTTATTTCACTCAAGTTTGGTTTTACAAGTCAAACATATAAGTAGAGTTGCAACTTAAGAAAAAATCTTGATGAAGATTTGATAATAAATGGCAAAGCTCAAAAAGCATTGCACGTCTCTAACTATTTTTGAAATCTTTGAATCGATGATAATTTAGATCTTTGGATTCATCATTAGTTCTTTATTGGAAATGATGTATCTTAAAAAGTCAACTTGAATAATATGAAGAATACACTTTTTTACCTTGGCATATAATTTTGTACCTGTAAGTTTTTATAACACACAATAAACATGAATTTTATGCTCTTTTATATTTTTAGAGTAGATTAAGATATCATTTAAATAATAAATGATAAAATCATCAAGAAACTCACAAAGGACATCATTCATTAGATGTTGAAAAGTAAGTGGTAAATTCGTGAGTCCAAAAGGCATGATATTATATTCAAAATGCCTTTATATGGTTTAAAATGTAATTTTCTATTCATGTCTTTTTTTAACACGTATCAGATTATATGTTCTTTGTAGATATATTTTCATATAAATCTTTGCTTGACTCAATTGATCAAAAAGTCTTGAAATCAAAGATAGATGATATTTATTCTTGATGATAATTTTGTTGAATCTCTAATAATTGATACATATCTACAAAGATCTATCTTTTTTCTTCACAAATAAGATAGGAGCTCTAGCTAAAGATTAAGAATGATGTATGAAATTCTTAGCTAAGTTCTTATTAGCATGTTCTTTTAGTGCAGCCAATTCATTGAGTGATAGGTTATAGATTGGTCCAAATAGTTGTTAAGCTTCTTTTTAAAGATTGATGGAACGATCATAAAAATGATGTTCTACAAGAATATTTATATTTTTTTTTTCAAAAATGTCCTCAAAATCTTAATATTAGCCAAGAATATCACTTGACATCTTCTTACCATCAAAAATAGGTATGGCATATAAAACAAAAGATAACCCTTTTTTTGTAACATGTATAAAAGCTCTTGTATCTACTAGTAAGAATTTGGATGTACTAAACTTATGTATTTTTACTTGATTGATGGAATTTTTTATTAAACTATCAAAAATATTAAGATTATAAGAAATCCAATCTATGTAAGGATTATATTTTTTTAATCAAGATAATCCTAAAATAATTGGATTGAATAGAGATCTTATTACATTAAATATTACTATACTATTATGATCTTTAATTGCTACCTCTAAAGGAATAGTCTCATGTATAATATCTCTAGAAGATAGTGCACGACAATCTATGACTTTTATATGTACAAATTTAGTTTTTTTGAATAATAATATCATTTATTATTTTACAAAAACTTTGTCTATAAAATAAGTTGTGGCTCTTGAATTTAACAAAGCTAAGACTTTGTGAATTTTTGGTCCTAAATAAACTTTTATTGTAAAACAAGGTGAGAGATTTGAGGAGAGAATAGGACCTATACAAAGAGTTATACAAGATACAGCCGTGTGGTCTCTATTGTAGGTGAAAAAACTTATTTTTTAATACATCGTCTTCTTTAGCACCTGTAAGTTTAAAATTCACTCCTATTCCAAATTATAAGATGGCCTCAATGAAGAGTTGTTTGTAATTGGTGGTGTAAAGTGGAAGTAATAAGAATAAGATCAAAAGAAGCTGAATACAAAAATAAGTATAATCAAGTAATTATATACAAAAAAATTAGTTACAATCTATTCATTGAATATCGAAGAAGAGTAAAAAAGGACTTCATGTCTTTTTAATTATTTATATATAAAGTAGGATTTATTATGGATTTAAATTGATTTTATTACTATAAAAAATTATCAAGGTAAGAAAATATAGCTTCAAATTTATTTTAATATTATTAAAATATTATAAGAATTTTTAGAATTTATTTAGAATTTATTTAGAATTTATTTAGAATATTTTAGGAGTTTTTATAGCAATTTCTAAGACTTTGAGTTTTTACCACTTCGGAAGCCATTATGAAAAAATGGAATAAGATTTGAAGGCCACATAAGATTTCAAGGCTAATTAGGTGTTTTTAAAAACTATTGTGAAGTCCAAAATGAAAAATTATTGGTTTTATTAGTAGAAAATAGGAAGACCAACAATTAGTATAGTCATTATAAGAAGGGAGGTATAGAAGTTTCTTATGGGTTATAGCACCTTGAAGGTGATTAGGATGATAAGACTTAGGCCTTGTGGCCTCTTTTAGATATCCATATATACTACTTGTGAGCCTTGGTGAGGCTCAAACTCTTAATCTCTTAAGCAAGTTATCCTTGAGGTAAAAATTAATGATTTAACTTTTTATTTATTTACTTGTTATTTTTAAACCTTCATAACTTACTCATAATAATTCGGATTTATATGTTTCTTATATCATTGGAAAGATAAATAAATTAAATTTTTTAAAATATTTTTATTTTTTTAATATTAATATTTAATAATAAAAAAATATGCTTCAATATTTAATAATATTCAATAAACAGATTATAACTAATTTTGTTGAATTTTCATTAATAAGATAAATAATTTAAAAGTACTTTTTTATAATCATGAAAAGATCCTATCTTATTCTTGCTACTTCTACTTCATACCACCAATTACAAACAATCGGGATAGAATCTGTTCATGATTATTATTTATAATTGATGGTATGAAATAGAAGTAGCAAGAATAAGATAGAATCTATTCATGATTATGAAAATGTACTTCTAATTTATTTTTTCTTCTAATTTGATGTTATTTATCAATGAAGCTAAATTCATATCTACTTCATTATTTTGTCAAGTAGCAAAATCATCAATGAAGTTAAGATGCATCACTTCATCTGTGCTAGATATAAAGTGACTTGCCAACCATTGGGTGAATTCTCCATCATCCTCCCAATCGTATAGTCCTAGGCCCATGCAACTTAATAGAGTAGTTTAGACCATAATAGAATGAGCCAATTCTTTTCTTCCTAAATTGACAAACTTTTTTTTTTTAATTCCTTCTTAGGTTGTAAAATTTGAACCTTTTTTTTGAAGAATAAGATGAGTTTTTTTTTTTAAATAATCTTTGGAATTGAATGAGGATTTTTGTAAGGTTTTTTGGTAGTTCATAAATGATATGGGGATTTTTACTACTTCAAACAACTTTGGCACTTACTGCCTTTAATTATAGTCTATCTAAAAGTAATGGATATGAATTTTTGTTAGGATGCATATAAATCATATGAAAAATAAGAAAATACTCCTCACTACATATTATCACCCTACAGATATTAATCTAGCTCAAAGGGATGTCTTAGCTTTGATTAGCCATGTTAATTACATAAGAAGAAGGGTCAGTTATACTACACCCAACTTCTCCATTGTTTATAGAAGAATTATATTTAATCTACTATTTCCATCTACAATTGTAAAGGAAATGATCTTATCAATTATTGAGACCTCTAGTTCAATTGCCTTAACTTCTTGTATTCCTTGAATCATTCTAACATGAGCTTGGATTTTTTTTTCACTTTATTGGCTATACTGATGAAAATTTTGTTTTTCACTTTATTGGCTATACTGAGTTTGGCCAATGCTTAATGGGATAAATCTTCTTTATATATTTAAATCTAAAGATAGATATTTGATTTGAAAATTATTCTTATACTCATAAAATAAATTAAGAGATCTTAATATATTATTTAAATTTTATATTCTTACTTCCTTCAAGAAATTTTGGACTTGTGGTTGGTGATTTCGTTGTGTAAATTTTAAGTCAACTATCTTGTTAGGTTGTCTATACACGTCTATAGGATGGTTTTTTCTATAGTTTCTATATATTACTCCATTTTCTATCCAAAAATTCTCTAGTTGGTGGCTTTTTTTACAAACATGGTATACTTCTTGGCATTGTCATTAGTGATTTCTAGAGTCTTGGATAATATTTTTTTGAGATTGAAATTCAATATTCGAATCTATCATATCTTGATTTTTGTGAGATAGAACATACAATTACTACCTTCCTTGATTTTGATGGTAATACTAACAATAAATTAGTCAAATATTACTTAAGATTACAAATAATAATATTGCATAAAAAATAAATTAATAAATAAATAAAAAATATACTGAATTTATCTCAATACATAAAACTTATCATATATATATATATATATATATAAGAAATAAATAAATAAATAATAATATTAGTAAATAAAATTAAAAGTAGAAATTTAAAATAAAAAAATAAAGATAAAAAGACAAATAAAAGAAAAAATATAAGTTAAAATAAAAATTAAAAGTAAATTTAAAATATTAATTAAATTTAGTTTTTATTAATTTATTTAATAATTATTTTAAAATAATATTATTATTTTATTTCAATTTTAATTTCAATTTATTATTTTTATTAATTTATTAATAATTATTTTTTCTTTTTCTTTTCTTTTATTTCTTTCTTTTATTTGTATTTTTATCTTTATTTTTTATTTTTTATTAAAATTTGATATAGTTAAGGAGAAGATTTTTAACACAAAATTTTAAAATATAACAGAAAATCCAAAATGTAAATGATAGAAGAGATAGAAATCCCTAACCTCAATTGTATTCCGTTCATGGCAGCAATCTCTCTCTACTCCAAAAATCGCCACAAATTCAATTTTGATTCAATAGTATTGAATTTTTCACCACTATAAAACTTAATTTCAAGTTTCTTATCTTTAAAAAAAAATTACAATAAAATAATTACCAAGTAATAAGAAATGCCTTTCCAAACAAGGAATACATGAAATTGCCAAGGCAGTAAACCTCTTTATGATCTTAACTTCACTAAAAATTCAAATCAAATCAAAGAAATACCTTTCCAAACAAGAAATATAAGAAACTACCAAGGCAATAAACCTCTTTTTAATCTAAACTTTACTAAAAATTCAAATCAAATCAAATTTGAATGTATGATAGCTTTTTGGAAATCCAACATCAAGATACACAACCTCAAAAAATTTCCTTGCAAAAGATGCAACACATAAAAACTGATTGATAAAAAATCAAGAAAAATCCACATTCAATTCAACATTAAAATCCTTGACTAACTATTAAATTGAAAATTTGAAATACTTTGTTTTTACAAATAAGGAAGAGATATAAAACACTTATTAATAATGAAGATCTATTAGAAATTCTTACTCAACAAAACCAAATAAGATCAATCACAACAAGCAACTTCCCATTCACATATACCATTAGAAGCACCATCTCCCGGCAAACCTATGAAAATATGAGTATAAAGTTCACTCCTATTCCAAATTACAAGATGATATCAATTAAGAGTTGTTTTTAATTGGTAGTATGAAGTAGAAGTAGCAAGAACAAGATCGAAAGAAGCACAATACAAAAATAAGTGAAACAAGTGCAATCAAGAAATTGTACATAATAAAATTAGTCACAATCTATTCATTGAGTTTTTACCCAATAAAAAATAAAAAATAAAAAATATATTTTTAGAAATTTACTTTATTTATCTTTCCAATGATATAAGAAACATATAAATCCGAATTATTATGAGTAAGTTATGAAGGTTTAAAAATAACAAGTAAATAAATAAAAAGTTAAATCATTAATTTTTACCTCAAGGATAACTTGCTTAAGAGATTAAGAGTTTGAGCCTCACCAAGGCTCACAAGTAGTATATATGGATATCTAAAAGAGGCCACAAGGCCTAAGTCTTATCATCCTAATCACCTTCAAGGTGCTATAACCCATAAGAAACTTCTACACCTCCCTTCTTATAATGACTACACTAATTGTTGGTCTTCCTATTTTCTACTAATAAAACCAATAATTTTTCATTTTGGACTTCACAATAGTTTTTAAAAACACCTAATTAGCCTTGAAATCTTATGTGGCCTTCAAATCTTATTCCATTTTTTCATAATGGCTTCCGAAGTGGTAAAAACTCAAAGTCTTAGAAATTGCTATAAAAACTCCTAAAATATTCTAAATAAATTCTAAATAAATTCTAAATAAATTCTAAAAATTCTTATAATATTTTAATAATATTAAAATAAATTTAAAGCTATATTTTCTTATCTTTATAATTTTTTATAGTAATAAAATCAATTTAAATCCACAATAAATCCTACTTTCTATATAAATAAATAAAAAAATATGAAGTTCTTTTTTATGACTCTTTTAGCTACTAACTAATATTTATTGGTTTTTTAATAATTAATATGTATAGATAAAAGTCCAATATAAATATGAAACTTAGTAAATATACCTCAATATTTAATAATAAATAATAAATACTAAATCAATTAAAATAATTGATTCTAAGACTTATTTAGACTCCACTTTTACAACTAACATTTTAATTTTATATTTTTATAAATATTTCTATACTATTAACCATATATTATGGCTTTAAGTACTCTAAATACATTTTTTTATCCTAAAAAAACTAGTGAATTGATTTGATGACTCATAGCAACTATGCTTCTCATTTTGTGATTGTGTTGTTTCTTTGGATAATATTGAGTAGTATATTTAGCTTCTCTACAATATAAGCATAAGCTTTTTTGATGTCATTGAGTCTTTTTGTGCTCCATGAGGGATTTAATATATATTGTAATAATTTGAAAAGGTTCAAGCCTTGATAAATGAATTTTTGAAAACTTGGGAGTTGTCATCATTATTTGATTTGTTCCTCTATAACTAAGTCTTTATTCTTGACCTCTTTCAAATAGTCAATTTTTGCATGCAACAATTTGGGCAATAAATTATTCTTAAGATTTTGCCTTTGCCATTGTCAATAACAAATCTTTGACGTTATCCTTCAACCCATATCAAAATTGATTAATCAGGGCTTTGTCATTCCAATCCACGTCGTTAGAGAGGTTTTGGAATTTAGCGCCATATATGGTAGTTAATTGTAATCCTCACCATAAAGATAAGAGCTTGATCTCTACTACTCTTTTTTTATCACTTTCTTCAAATGTAGCCATAAACACTTTTAAGAATGAATTCAAATCGTAAAAGAGTTGCAAATCCTTTTTATTAAAGGTACAAATCAAGAGAGAGTACTTTTTGATAGAAATGTGCCTATGAATCCAACTTGAATAAATCCATCAAAGTATTGGAAGGGATGTAATCTTGAATTGAGCTTGATTTGTTGCAAAAATCCTCAAAATTTTGATCTTATTCCATCAAACTTCTCAAGCATACTAATCCTTATTTCCATCATACTTGTAGAAGCAAAACTCCTTAAATTTGATTATCAAGTCAATTTACTTGCTTTCTTCAAGTGCATAATTTTTTACCTCAAAATTTGAACTTCTTATATAGACAAAGAAATAGTACTTCCATGATTCACATTGAATATGTAAAATTTCTACTCTTAGAATATTGACAAGCTCTTCAAGATCTGCAATAGTTACAAATCTATTCTCACTATTGTAGAGAGTAGCATCTATAATCTATTTTTTAATAGATAAATCAAAAAAATACAAAAAATTAAATTAAAGAAGGATAATCTATAACTTCTAATATCAAATAAAAATTTCTATAAAAAGAGATAAACTACTCTCTTTAAAAAAAAAGATCAATGTTAAAAAATAAGATTTTTTGTTTAAAGATGGATAGTCTATTACCTTCAAAATATAACAATAAAAGTATAATAATTTATTCATTTTTAAAATAAGATAAAAATAATAAATTAATATTCTTATTAAACTATCAAGGATATAAATCTTGAAGAAAGAAATCCTAAATATACTCTTGTATCACTTAAATGAACTAAAAAGTCATTTAAAAATGATATAATATTGAACTAGAATTGCTATTGCCAAAAACAAGAAGACTAAAAAGTCTTGAAACAAGATTAAGAACTCAAAAGGCATTGACAAGAGTAAAGAAGGCTTTACTCTTGCCTCCATATATACTCTTAACTAGGAGCTACATAGCAATATCCTATAGGACTTCTAAAATATGTTGACTTTACAAGACATATATCTTAACTTACAATGTAAGTTTTTTATATGTATGCCACATAATTAACTTGTTTCATAAGCTATTAATATAAGATTAAATTATTAATCAAGTTTCTAACCTACTAATCAACTCTAAATACATGTGAAGTGAAAACTACATTTATAAAGCTTTTAGAAGCTATTATTAAATTAATCTACTTTTATCTATTTTTATCTAATTTTATCTATTTATAACTAATTACATAGGTATTTATTAGAATATGTATGTATATCCATGAAAGCTATACTATTGATCTTTGAGTCTAATCTATATTTACTTTCAATTATAAACCTCCAATTCATTCAAGTGCCTTTTTGAGCTGCAACTTCATGCCTTCATCTATTTCTAATATCTCGCCAATTTGTTGTATCCTTGCCAAACTATAAAGGAATAATGTATGCAAAGAGGACTAGCATTGTGACCACAATAACAACAAGAAGCTTAGAGAACCATTGTATAAAGAAGAATTTGATCATTGCAAACATCACAATGATAATTGCTTGCAATTCAAGCTTACAAAAATTATAAAAGATTCAAAATAATATGTGGTAGTAGAATTTAGTAATGAAATGGTATTAGTTGTGGACTTGAATTACATCAAAAGGCTCTCTTTAGAGTGTATAATAATAGCTCATAAGTTTGATTCTTACTCACCACAACCAACATCACAACTCCATCTATGCCAAATCTTTTTGCAATCAAATCTCAAATCTTTAGTAGAAAGTATCCATATAAAAAAAATAAAAAAATAAATCTTATTTACTTCTAAAAACTCAAAACTCTTTTGACTACTTATCAAGAAAGGAAGGAAAGAAAGAAAACAATCATGTCTCAATATAGACTTTGCAATAGTACAAACAATAGAAGGAGAAGGATTGACCACCATAGCATCGCTCTACTATAGAAAGAGGAGCCTAGATCACAAATAATGTGAGACATGGATGCTGCACTACAATATCTCTATAAACCAAAAACACAATAAGAAAAAATGACTTAACATTCAACATTTATATATCCAATGCTAATAAAAAAAAAACCTCAACACCATTGCCAATCTTGTACTTTAAGCATTATTATTACCAATGCTCAATTAGAGCATCCGCAACCTCAAAAAAATCAAAAAAAAATAAGAATAAGAAAGAGATGACTTAAATGGCAAAACTTCTATTGACAAAGAAGTTGTTGCTATCTAGAGGCAACCTCTTATCTACTTGATCATCTTCCATTTTTTTATAATTTGTTTTATTATTTTTCCTTTTCCTTCTTTTTTTGCTCTTTTTTTTTCTTTTTTCTTTTTTCTTTTTTTTCTTTATCTTTCTTTTTTTTATTTCTCTTCTCTTTTTCATTTTCTTCTCCCTACTTTTTTTATTTTTTATTTTTTATTTATTTAATAATTTGTTTATTACTAACATATATATATATATATATATATATATATATATATATGTAATTTTTTCTTCCATCTCTATAACAAAATAATTTAAAAAATCCACAAGAAAAAAAAATCTAATTTAAAAGTGGATAGTCTATAACTTTTAAAATATAATAAAAAAAATATCATAATATATTTATTTATAAAAAAAAATAATAATAATAAATTAATACTTTTATCAAATTATCAATGACATAAGTTACAAATAACCAAAACATTAATACACTTTTATATTACTAAAAAAGAATAGATACTTATTCAAAGATAGTAAAGTATTAAAACTATAATGGCTATTGGCAAAGTCAAGAAGACCAAAGATTCTTGAAACAAGAATAAAAATATAGGACCTCTAATACATATCCAACTTACAAGAAAAGTTTCTTACATGTGTACTATGAAGCCAACTTATACTATAAGTAATCAACATGTATGATATGTAATCAACTTGTTAATTCAATTTTTAACCTACCAATCACATAAAAATACGTAAAAAATCAAATTTGTATTTATTATCATAATATATTATCAAATCTATTCATTTTTATATATTTCTATTTAATTCCTTTAATCTAAGTAAATATTTATTTATTTATTTATTTATTTATTTATTTATTTATTTATTTATATTTATATATTAATAGTTATCATTTATCTTCTAAAAATGTTATCCATGAAATTCTTCTTATAAAAAGAAATTTAATAGAATAAAGAAGTCAAAGCAATATTTAAACCTTTAAAGATATCTTTTATTATATTACTAATTTTATATTGCATTGACTTTTATATAAAAAAAAATGAATTAGATTTTATTTTGGATGTAATATTATTATTAATAGGAAAAAATAATAAACTTCATTCAATAGTTTTTTATTCAAGAAAAATTTTAATACTTAAAATCAATTAAAAGGTCTATAATAAAGAGCTATTTGCAATTATAGATTTGTTTTAAGAATGGCACCATTATCTAGAATGTACTTCTAGTTTGTTGATTATTTATACCAATCACAAGAACCTCTAGTATTTTACATCAATACTCATTTTGAATCATCACCAAGCTTCTTAAAAAAAATTTAAAGCTTTTTGTAATCATGTGATATTATTTTTAGATTAAAAAATTTTCATCATCAATCTTTTGAGTTTTTTTCAACCACTACCTAAAACTAAAAAAACTATGGTCATTTATTTCTATTGATTTTATCATAAATCTTATTATCTTGAGCTCTTATGGCTCTATATTTATAATAATAGATTATATTATTAAAATGAAGTATTTTATATTATATGCAAAAAATTATTACATGTAAAAAAATAACTAGATTTTTAAAAAAATATTATAAAGTTAAAAGATATTATATCAAATACAAGAATTTAATTTGTATCTAGGTTTTAAAGAATTCTTTTTTAGATAGTGAAGGTGGATATAAAACTATCTTTGGCCTTGTTTCTTTATATTGATAGAAAAATAAAAATGAATAAAGTAAGTAATTGAGTAATATTTAAGTAGTATTTAAGATATACCATTAACTATCATTAAAATAATTAGACATTTTTTTTGCCATTAGTAGAGTTTGCTTATAAAAATATAATACATTCTTCAACTCAACTATCATTTTTTTATATTAACTATGGTTATCAATGATATTTTGATTCTTTTAAATTTTTAAAATTTGATTATTATGTGGCAAAATATTTGAAAAATTGTTTATTAGAGATATATGGAATAATAAAGACATAATTAAAATAAGATCAAGAATGAAAAAAATTCAATGTAAATTTCTATTGTAAAGAATAGCTTTAAAGTTTGATTACTTTATTATAATTTTAAATTTGATTATTTTGATTGCAATAAAGTTTGATTATTTTTTTGTAATTTAAAGAGTATTTATACTTATGACAAATTGGATTATCATAAACTTAAATCATTTCTTATTTATAAACAAATCAATTCATTTACATATTAATTATATCTATCAATGTCTATAAAAATCCATTTCATATTCTAGGTATTTTTGCTTGAGCCATATAAGACAATGAATAGATTAAAAAGAATATAAATGGCACATCATCCTATAGAAGTGGATAATAATTAAGAATTTGAAATAAATAAAGTCTTTGATCCAAGGCAACGCCAAAACATGTTAGAATATCTTATACATTAATATTGATATGATATTAATGAATATGCATGTAAGCCATCTAAATATCTTATAAATGCAATAAAAAGGATTTATCCTTTATTTTATCACATTCATCAAAATTAAGATAAAGAAGCAATAAATTATTTTTAATGATAGGAAAATATATTAAATAAAGATTGAATTCTATTTCTTATCATTATCTTTAGTTTTTATATATTTTTGGTTTTGAAAAGATAGAGAATCAAGAATCAGCACATTCAACTAAAGAGCTATCATATGTTGAATTATTTGACAAGGAATTAAAATATTTAGAACTATTAAGACATTGTAATAGAAATAGGGACCTTTAAGAATGATATTTTTTGTAATAGATGGTAAGCTATAACATATTTAATATCACTACCTTAGAAGAAACTTTCAATATTTGGTGATATTATTGGAGGTAGGAACTATTCTTGATAGTATTCCAAATGTTTTCTTTGAGGAAGTTATAAAGGCTTCAATAATAATCAAATAAGAAGGTAGTCTTTTTGCTCTAGTATAAAACGCCATCAATAATTGATAAGAATTTTCAACTACTTTCAAAAAGAATTAAGACCAAAATATATAGCCAATATAATTTGTTCGTCTTAGACTTTTTTAATATTTAATTATTATTTTTTTGTAGAACTTGTCTCTTAAATGGAGAATAATGTCATAAAAATCAATATAGATATTAGTAATTAGAAGGATAAGAAGAATTAGATAGAAATAAAAGAAAATAAATTTATTAATAACTTGTAGAAAAGATTTTTATAAGTTTTATATATATATATATATATATATATATATATATATTTTATTATTATTTTACAAGTATTTGTAGGTAATTGGTAGATTAAAAACTTGGCCTAAAAATTGGCCACAAGTTGCACATATTGATCACTTTTTTTATAAATTGGCCATGAGTTGCACATATTGACCACTTGTGATACAAATTAGCTACATGGCACACATGTGAAAAACATACATTGCAAATTAGACATTTATCTTGCATGTTGGACACATGTTGAATGATCTATAAAACATTGTCATATAATTCTTTAGTTAGATAGTATGTATGGAGGTAATAGTAAAGCCTTCTTTATTCTTATCAATATCTTTCTTGTATTTTTGTTTTAGCTCAAGAATCACTAGTTTCTTTGTATTTGGTAATAATCATTTTACTTTCTATCTTATATCTATTTTTGATTTGGCTCTCTTTTTTTAAGTATTTTGAGAATGTATTGTTTCTATAAGATTTTGTTATAATTTATGTCCTTAAAAATTAGTTGTAATTAGGATATAGCAGCCATATATATTATATCAAGTTTTTAGATTGGTATTTTTTCTTAAGTAAAAATTTATTAATTAGTTTTTTAAAGCTCTCTAATGTTTTAGTACTAGAATTGATGTTAAACATATTCATTGCTTGTCGATCTTCTTGACATTACATTCGTTAATTTTGAGATTTTTGTATTATAGATAGATCCAATAATATTTCAATTCTATAAATGATATCCAAGTGACATTTGTATTCAATATATAAAAATTTGTAGTCAATCGAGGTAGTTACAAACTTATAAGTGGAATTATTATTATAATAGAATTTTTGTAGCATTTTTTACAGCTATTTACATTTTTTATAAGAAATTCTTTTTCTAGAATTTTTATTTGTATAATCTGAGTAGAAGTTTTATTTTCATCTTTAGAAGAAAAAAAAATCATAATTTGAGTTTTATTATTTAAAGATTAAAATCCTAAATATAATATTAAATAGACTAAAAAATTAAAATTTTCTATAAATATTAGTATAATTTGATGTAATGAGAAATATTATCAATCCGATGACTTGAAAGGAAAAAGGGTTTAGCTAATATTGTGCTATGATTGTACAAATCATATCTCAAAAATAAAATTTAGAGGTTGGATTCTTGCAAATCTTGCCATCACCACAATCTACCAAAATTTCTGTTTTTAGCTTGACAATAATCACATCAACTTTAATTAATTGGTCTGAATTATAAAATAACAAACTTTGATACTAGCTTTGAGGAGTACTTCACTAGGACTGTTTTTTTGTTTAGATTATTGCCAGTGAAATGTTTGTCTTTCTCCTTCCAAGATGTGGATGTGTCTTTCACCTTCTCAAGGTCTTAGTTGCCTCCTTTGTGGTCAATGTTAATCCTTAAAACCTAAGACCATAGGCTAATCTGTCATTCCTTCCCCTCTATCTCTTCAGTCCCGAAAACCTCATACTTTTTTTTTCTGGTTTTTTATTTATTTATTGTTGTTGCTGTTCTGTGTGCACATGTTAAATAATATCTTAAATTCTTTGTTTAAAAAAGACACCTGCACTCATAACAAGAGTTGTTTCCATCCCACCCACCCACCCACCCAATGCACTGTTGCCCATTCACTCCAGCTCCTACTGGTCATGTCCCAAGGCACATGGAAGGTAACAGATGAATGAGGAAGTGGATGGAAACATGGAGAGATGGGGAGGGAGGGAGGGAGGTTAGCAGTAGTGTCAGCCCCCCCCCCCCCCCCCCAAGTAGAGCTGGGGATATGGGGGAGGGGTGGGGTGGCAGAGGGCCTATGTAGAGGGGTTGTCAGCTGCATGGGCACCACCACCTCTTCTTCCCATTCCATTCCATGTGCCCACACAGCCAGCCCAGCCAAACCAAGCCTGCCACAGCCCCATGGCCACACCCAGAGCCTGGCATCCTGCAGCACCCACACCACCATTCACACTGCCACTGCACTCTAAAGGCCATCACTCTCCTCCTACTACTGCTAATCTGCTATTGCAAAAACATCATGGAGAGGAGATAAGAGGAGATGAGATGGAACTACACACCACACTACCACCCTCCCTCCCATGCTTACAATAAATAGTCCATCCTAATTTCTGCCTCACTCTAATCCCCATGTTGTGTAAATCACTTTTTCTTTAAATCACCAAAGGGGTATACCACCTTCTGTTTCAATCAAAAACATTGTGGAGGTTTCAAACTATGGAAACAAAAATATCTGTTTCTATCTTCCATGACTTGAGAGAGATGGTATTCTTTTCAAATCACAATTGTGAGAGGTTGTTGTACATTAGTTTTGCTGCTCTAATCCTTGTAATTTTACATCCCTTGCTGGATTAGGAAAACCCATTTGGTTTTTCAATCATCCTTCCTAATGAGCATTGCTTGGCAAGGGGAAAAAATTGAGGGTAAGTGGGATTAGGTTTGCTGGGCTAACTGGAAGTTTCTTTCTTTCTGTTGTTATTGTTGTGTGTGTTTGAGAGAGAGTGAGAGAATGGACTGGGTATATTTTTTATACCCTTTTATATGTATATAGCCTTTTGTTATATAGATATACATTTATTTATATATATATATATATATATTGGAGGGGGGGGGATTTACTTAGTCATTCTTGCAGAGGTCACAGATTGAGTGTGGCATTGTGAAGGGAGGCAAAGATAAAAGGGAATCATGGGGTGGTTGACTGGCACAGTCATTCTTTTTCTTACATGAAGGGTACTCCACACACTTTGCAGGAAGCCTCTCTATCAAGTTCCCTGTGTTGTCCTGCAGGACTAGTGAAGTTAATGCTTTTTCACCAAAAGAATGAAAAGGACTGGTGTGGGATAAAAAAAATATGAAGAATATATATACAAATATTAAAAAGATAAAAGAATAATTAAAAATATACACTACCAGATTTTTACCAATGTTATTTTTTGATGACTTTAGATTTTCTAACTTTGATAACAGGAATGTGAGAACCTGGTAAAAAGAACAAAAACAATTGTGAATAGTACAAATTGAAGGAAACTTAAAATTGCATTGATGTAAAAATAAGAAAAGAAAAGAAAAGAAAAATTAAAACTACTGTGTATCAATATAAAAACAGTTTTTGATCCTGAACAAATGTTTACTTGTTGTTGGATTGACTTTGTACAAAGATATGGACAAAACTGAACAGTTAAGTATAATTAGAAACTTAATATAACTAGCATACACTCTGTGTTTCAGCCTCTTATTTAAAAAAATATAAATTGGTTTGAATATATTATTTGTTTAATAGTCTCTCAATTTTTTCTTTTCAACATTTATTTCATACAAACACTCATCAAATGTATATTTCTGTATCATTTATCAAAATTGCATTTGTGGCATATTCAAAAAGGAGATGCTTTAAAACAAAATAAATGAAATGTGTTATTATCATTTGTGTTTTCAGATTAAGATAAAATTGAAATAAAATAGAATTTCTGATGGAAATTTTGTTGTAAATTAATATTAATATTAAACTAAAAAACTAGGATCAATTTTATTTAGAGTTTGAAAAGTATGCACAAATTTAAGTTTAGGCTCATCAATATTAGAAAACAAAAAAATCCACTTTATTTTTATGAAAATTTACATTGACAGATCATTTTATGATCTTTCAGACTGTACAAATAATAAACTTATTTTAAAACCACCCCTGTAAAAATATTAAAATCATGAATTATGCACATTGTCATTTCATAAACTATGAAATATTTGCAAAATTTTGTGAAATACTTTGTTTTTGGAAATACAGTATACAGAGTTTTATACAAAATATTCATTTAAATGATTAGAATGAGTTAGTAGATTATAAAATCTTAAATCTTTTAAAGAGGCACTTGTGTTGGCTCATGTCAACAAGTTTTTTTTCTCTACTATCTAACTAACTCAACCTAAATCAAAAAATATAAATTTTCAAAATACCTCATTTTAAATCCAATCGATGCATCTAAATTGAATTAAAACATCATAACTTTTTTTTGATGTGTGAATTATTAATTCCATGTTCAAATTTATTTTAGACAATAAGAAGTTTAATGTTAGCTATAACCTTAATATTAATGACGATTTTTTTACGAGAGATTTCAAACGATTTATAAAAATTTCTACATTTTCTAAGTAAATAGCAATGAATGGAACTATGTTAAGTTAATAAAATGTTTTCTTCAGAATATTTTTAAATATAGATTAAATCTAAAAGAGCTATAGAATATACTACATGGTCATAAAATTTTCTCCTGAAAGAATTTTAGATCATAAAGGTTATAATAAGAATATCTAAAAAAATTAACACTTGCATCTCAAGTTTTATTGTACATGGTAAATTTCTACAAGGTCACTTTTTGGTTTGTTTTCATGAAGACATGGTTCACACAATATTTAATCTTCTAAACTTTTCTCTTATACTTTGCTCATCTTTTGAAACTTGTAATCTACACATACTAATAAGTGATTCATTTTAATTTATTGATAACTAAATTGTAATTTTTTAGATTAAGATATTATATGTGTATGTATTTATATATATATATATATATATATATATATATATATATATTTTATTGAGACTTAAATTCTTACAAATAACTTTGTAAATCTTATTTTTATTTTATTTCTTATAAAAGCTTACCTTATTTTGAATACTCTTAATTCTAAATCTTACCAAAATCAAACAAATAAACTAATAGAAATATTTAATTAATGTCACTTAAATTTAAAATTTAAAGATACTTGGACAAGTTGGATATTTTATATAAAAAAACATTAATATACTTTATTTTATTCTGGATATAAGTTAATATAAAAATAAGGTTAGATAAAATTCTTTAATAAAAAAAAATTATCAAATTAAAATTGAACTATTAATCTAATTAAAATACGTCAAAATATTCTACATAATAATTTAATATTCAAAAAAATCATATAATATAATAAAAACAAAATAAATTTAGTGTATTCTAATAAATATTATTTATTTATTTATAGTTCAAAAATATCATCTCCAATTCTAAAAACTATTATTTTTTAAAGCCTATTGTATACATTGAATATAATATTTGAAGATCTACATAGATTTGTAGATTAATTTATTATTTTAAAAGTATTTCAAAATTTTAATTGATAGAATGCTTTAACAAAGTAAATCATCTTTTTAAAGTACTCATTTCAAATTATTTATGATAAAATAATATTTAGATATTAGTTTATAAATTAGTATTTTATGCCACTCTTGATTATTTATAATTTCACACAACATGTAAAGGATGTCACATCTTTTAAATTACACACATAAACACACACATATAAATAAATAAATAGATAGATAGGTATGTATATATATATATATATATTTATATATCTATATATATTTATATATCTATATATATTTATATCCATTCATATGTACATACTACTGGTGAGATAAAAATATAGATTTTTGTAATTAATTATTTGTGTATGTATGTGTGTATTATAAGAATTTAAAATTATTATCATAATATCTTTATTGGAATACACTCTCACGGTAATAATTTATTACATAAATTTAAAAGTAAAAAAAACAAAAAAAAACAAAAAAAAACAAACAAACAAAAGAAACAAAACAAAACAAAAGATAAAAAAAACATACAAAAACAAACAAACAAACAAAAACAAAATTTATAGATTGAAATTTTTAAAAATATCAAAATATATTACTTGGTTGCAAGTTTTTTTAAGTTTTAATTAATTATATATAACCTCTGATTTTAAAAAATAATTATACTATCATAGTTTATTTTAATTTGATGAATTTAGATTTTTATATTTTTTTATAAAATTTATAAATTTTTTATTTCTTCACATCATTATTCTTTGATTTTGAAGTTTGATTCCTATGAATTTTTTATTCATATTAAATTATTTTTAAATATCTAATTTAATAAAATTATTATATCATATGATACATTATTAAAATACTATCATATGGTAATTGATGTAATTATGATTGAAGATTAGATTTCCAATTTTTTTAAGAAATGATATATTACATAAAAAATTTCGATGAAGAAAGTTATTATTTATTTACAATCCAAATGAAACTTCTAATGTAGATTTTCTTAAATCTATTAGCCAAATAATGTTGTCATTTTAAAAATTAAGATGCATAAGAATTCCACTTTTAATTTTTTTTTTTCTTGAGTAAATATTTAATCACTCTTGTAGCCAATATTTAGTTATTTTTTATATCTAGAATATACTACATACATCAAAAAAAAAAATACTCAAATAAAATCATGTTTTTTTTTTTGTTAGTTTAATGAATAAATTTATTTTCTTGCTTTGTTAATCTCTTTAATCTTGTTATAAGGTAAACATTATATAACTAAGATAATGACTCAGTAATAAACTTCAAGTTAATACTTTCAAATTAAAACTTTAATTTTAATATACCAATGTCTAACAGAGCTATTATTAATGTTTTTTAAATAATTATAAAATCATTAGTCAATAGTATGTAAATTGGTCTTTTTAGCATCAGGAAAAACCCATCAAAATAAAATTATTCTACAAAAAATTAGAAAGAAATTCAAAATGAGTAATTTTATTATTTAAAGAACTTAATATAAATTATACTAATGGCAACAAACTAAATCATATATTGAAGTGAGGGTTACTATTGTTAACAACCTTTCATTATTATTATTGTTACATTACTTTTCCATAATTTAGACAAGTTCCAAAATACAAAAAACAAAAAAACATACAAACAAACAAACACAAACACTCAAGAGCACAAAGCTCATCAGGCCAACCCCCAACAATTTGGTGCAGAATGTGTCCACCCACCAGACAACTCAAGCTAAAGCTTCAATGGGGTGGGGGGGGGAGCAGGAGGAGGAGCTGCCACCAACAGCCACTAACTCACCGGATGTCAGGTTATGAGTGACACAACAACTGACAGGCGCTGGCATGAGTCAGGCTACGAGAAGAGAGAAAACTACATATATATATATTCTTACCTACTTACTTATATTTGTGTCTATGTATATTTGTGAGTATATATATATATATAGGCATATATAGAGCAATATAAGTACACCACAGCCAAACGACCAAGTAATAACTGAGATGACAAAGTGGCAGTTCTGGTCGCTGTGCCAGACACCAGACCCCACCCCTCATTCATACATGTATGTATGTATGTATGCATGCATGTAGGTATATCATAATAATAATAGATCCAAACCCAGCATGAGAAACAGCTCTTGGATGGGCGCAGATGCTTCTGCGGCTCCTCTCCTCTCCTCTCTCCTGTGGTGGTGGTGGTGGTGGTGGTGGCATCATTTGGGTTGGTGCCAGGGGGCACAGCCTCTACGTTAAGCAGCCATGACTGGACTGGGGCAGTATTGCCAGGGTGCCTTGCCTTTCTCCCCTCTCATCACACACACATGTTCTCCTAACATGGCTTCTGATCCCTGCAACCTGCTGCTGCTGCTGCTCCTGCTGCATCTCCCACTCCCCTGCTCTGCCCTGCCCTGCCCCAGTTGTGCTGCTGCTGCTTTCAAAGGGACAGCCCAGCCCAGTGCAGGCAGTCAGCCCAGTCATCCTCATCATCATCATCACCTCCATCATCTCCTCTTTCCTCATCTTCCTCCCTCTCTTGCAAGCAAGTTTTCCCCTCTCTCCCATGCACCTTCGTCTTCTTCTTCTTCTTCATGGAGTGTGCTTCTGTCATTTCTTCAATCACCCCCTCCCCCCATTCTCTCTCATTTGTGTGTCACTACTGTTAATGTGGTGGCAAGTTTGGCCTCTCCTGCTGGGTACTAATTAAGGCATAAAGGGAGGGGGGGGGGGGTCAAGCCTGCAGATTTTTTTTTAAAAAAAATTAGTTAAATTAATTTTTGTTGCATTCCATCCTGGTGAGGACAAGCTTGGTGGGAGCATGTGATAATGAAATCCAGCACTAAATGACCTGTCTGAGGATATGAGAACAAGAAAAGAAGGAGGAGAGAGAGAATGATCGACAGGATTCCTGCGTGTCCACCATGCACGTGCCCTGCTACACTTTGCATCTGGCAGGACAGGAAGGGGGATTGGTTGCAACAACACAAGTCTTGTCTCCCTGGCCTTACCCATGTTTCAGTTACATTCTTTCATGAATCAGTTGGATTCCATTTGTGGATTCCATTATACTACTACTACTACTACTCATAATAATAATAATAATAATATGTTAGAATGGCAGACTGAGAGAGAGAGAGAGAGAGAGAGAGGGGAAGGACTGCCTGGGAGGTGAAGTAAACTCCAGCTCTTCTGAGGCATGCTGCCTTCTTCATGCAGGAGGAGGAACCTTTGTAAGGGCCAAGGCAGATATCCCACCAATTTTAGCTCTCATGTACAATTAAGCCCCACAGATCCTTTTACCAATGTGGGTGGGTTTTGTTCTCTCTTTGTACCCCTCCCCCATTGGTTGCTGCTTTTAGTGACTTGTGTGAACATGACCTTGGCAAATGATGAGCCAATGTGGGGATGGAACTAAAGGGTAAGAAGAAGAAGAGGAAGAGGAAGTGGAAAAGGAGGACAAGGAGGAGGAGTCCAATCCAGGGACAAGTCATGTCTCACCAGGTCGTGATTCATTCATTCAATGAGTACTTTAAATGCACCTAGGATTTCTTTCCTTCCTTTTCGCTTCTTCTGTTATCTTTACCAATTGTAGAATTATATATTTTACTGGGTACTGTAGAAACAAAACCCATGCATAAATTTGTGAAAGAATTTCCAGAGTACCTGTAATGAGTAGTGAATGCTCCCCCCAGGTGGCCTTACGAGTACTGTGATCTTCTTCGCTCTTTTGTTTGTTTTTCTTTTTTAATGCTTTTCTCTC
The DNA here is from genome assembly GCF_059467195.1 of Physcomitrium patens. NCBI lineage: Eukaryota > Viridiplantae > Streptophyta > Bryopsida > Funariales > Funariaceae > Physcomitrium > Physcomitrium patens. The sequence goes on along the minus strand of NC_143414.1, from coordinate 5,406,857 downwards.
ATCTCTTTTACTTTTCACTCTTTTTTATTTATTTTTAATACAAATTCCCTTGCACTCACTGCCTGAATAAAAAAAAAACAAAAAAAAAATGGTAAAAATAAATTGTAAAAATGAAATGGTCAAAAGAAATGCTGACTCTCACCATTATCCTTGTGTAAAAAAGTAAGAACTGACAATAATTTTTTTTTTGTATTTGTTTAACATTTGGTTGATGCCACCAGGCCCTAGACTAGTCAAACTTGACCTGGTCAATGAGGAGTTAATTTTCTTAAGCATAGAATGTTTTTGAAAAACATATTCTTTCTCTTAACTACAGTGAAAAATACTGCTGAGATGACGCTGATGTGCCTAGATTTACAACCTCCCTCTTCCAATCCTTTTGTGGGTTCTCTCTCTCTCTACCTCTACTGTCAACTTAGCATTGTTGATCATCCCATACAATTCTAAACAAGATTTTATCATGGAAAAATGCCTACCATGAACATAGATATTAATCCAAATTAATTTTTTTCTTCTCAAAATCGAAAATAGTAAAAAGAATTAGATGCAACAAATTTGTGAGTTTTGTGGACCACTCTAACTACAAACAAGTATATTGAATACTCATCATTGCTTTTCAAAAGTTCAAATAGGAAAGTAAATGCAAAATTATATAATAAATAAGAAACATCATACAGTATTCTTTAAAAGAAACTATGATATTTTTGCATTCAATTTCTTAATAGTTTTTTTTTTTCTTTTTTCTTTTTTCTTTTTTTTTTGTGAGTGTAACTCTTTCAGCACCTGTATTTTACCACTTTCATGGAAAAACTGTTATCTCAACCATAGTATTATTATCTAATAAAAAAATTGATATTTTCTAAGATTAATAAAAACTATGAATCATGAAGTCACAATGTATGTGCATGTATATAAACAAAAATAATTTATTGTATAAAAAAAGAAATTAAAATATTCACTAACTGATTAAAAATTTATAAATATATACACACACACACACACACATAGCTTTGAAGATTGTGCTGTATTCTACTCGTGATTGCTAATATTTTGTGCCACTCTGGACATCCATCAGACAAAGATTCATGGAGTTGTCAAAAAAATTCTCGAACAGTTTTTGGCCCAAGGGTTCATGTGTTGCTTCAATTTTAAAAATAAAAATAAAAATAAACGTATGTATGACCTCTCGTCTTTTTCTTTTTTGCGCTCTCCTTTTTTCTCCCCCCCCCGCCTTCCTTGAAATAATTGAAGCTGAGAAGAGACTTTCATGGCTATGGGAATCATGATGAGTACACTGCCTGACATCCACTTGTTCCAGTCATCCATCTATCGACCTCACTCATCCACACCTTTTCATCCATATCTAAGGTCCTTGTCCTCCCAAAGACTCTTTTTCAAAAATTTATGTTGGCTTGAAGTAAGTTCACAAATGTATTCTGAATACATCAAACAACATTCCAACAAATGGGTGCATCAAAGAGGAGTGATGGCTTGGTGAGCGAATTCTCAAGGAAGTCAAAAAGCTTATGACAAACTAGCATGCCGACAATACTTGGAGGATATATTATCTTTGCAGAATACTAAGACGGTGAGATCTTTTTGTCTTCACACCCCCATTCACATCTCAAGGGCACCTATGCAAATGGATTAATAAATAAACGCTCCTGCATTAATAAATAAAAAGTTGCCATGCATACTTTATGTTTCTCCAATGCCTGCTAAGCCATCACCTCACTCCAACACCCACTTGTGTATTTTGAATACTATGATTAACTGAAACTCTCTTTTTAAAAACCATTGGACATTGTTTTTCTTACTAAACATTTCTAAAGGAGTAAAACATGTTTAGTGAAATTTACAGCATTATTTATGTGTTTTGTAATATTACAAAGGCTCAATTAAATTTTATACGCAACCCAACATATAATGACTATTAGTATTGTATTTGGGTTTAAAAAATAAAAGAGATCACATTTTAATTGAATCATCTGTAAAATAAAATAATATATATGTAAAATTTGTGGTTATATATATTTTTAATGTTTAAAAATAAAATAAATATATAGATATGTATATCTGTAAATCAGAAATACTCAAAACATATATACTTTTTTCTTTCATCAGGTTCATATTCATAGTTTAATTACTTATATTAATAGAATATCCAATAAAAATGCCAACATAAGGAATATCTGGATGTGTATATATATATATATTTTTATCTTACCAATTAAAATTGTGGATGTTTGAATTTTTTAAATGCGTTGAAAAACGTGTTTTATAATTTAGAATTCTTAACCTTCTTCTTCCGGCAGCTTTTCAAACAGTTGTTTTTCCTCCATCAGATTGTGGACAAGTTTTTGGAGCAGTATCCAAAATTTTATGAGAATGTTATATGTTTAAATAATTATTGCATATGTAGGAGCCTCGCGGCAGCTCCTTTGATTTGCAACATATCTGAAACTGCAAACTTTGTTGGTCATCTTTATGCTGAATTTGACATTTTATTTAGAAAAATGGTTTAATTTAAATGGATATCATTCAAACCACTTTATTTATGTAACCATCTCAATTCTTTAAGTTTGATAAAAGATTTATATTCGTGGGTTGGAATTTTATAATCTCTTCAAAATATTATACCATTCACATATCCTTTTGTGTATATATATATATATATGTATATGAAATAACGAATTTGATTTAATTATCAACTCATTTTAAAATGATCCTTACGTCAAATACTTCACTCTTGCCATTCTTACGATTTTGTTATTATGACATCATTTTTCTAAATTTTGGCATACAAGAACATAATCTTGCATTGACATGATCTGACATGATTTAGCTTGTTTAGAGATTATAGCTAAGACTTATTAATTTCAAATCCCACCATGAGAAATGATACTGGTTATGTGTCTTTGCAATGAAACTGATTTAAATATAATTTAAACATGTTTAGGGTGACAACTATTTGACACCTTAGCTCTACCACAATGCTATAGACTTAAATTCTATGGTCTCTCAACACTAATGCTATAGACTTAAATTCTATGGTCTCTCAAGTCAATGTATATTACTGACATGTGACAAAATTCAGTATCTTTGGTATGAAGAATTGCACCCAAAAAATAAACAACCTAAAGGGAAAAGAAAGGAAAAAAGATTATATTGCACCAAAATCAATTCATAAGATTTATTAAAATTTGTGGGACTAGTAGTAGAACCACTACTTGTATTTCTACTACCACAATGTATCTGAGCCCTGGGCTTTGGATCCTATAACACTCTGGTACTAGGCACAAGCATTTCAACCACCTTGTAAATAAGATCTTACTGAAAGTATTGTTAGCTCAGACAGACTGACCACAGGTATAACTTAGAAACTCACTCACATACAACATACATGAGTTCATGATTAAAAAAAATAAAAGATCCTAAGAATATTAAGCAAGTTCAAAAAAACTCAAGCTTATTTTGCATTAGAAGTGATGGCTATGCAAACTTGTACATCTTTAAAGAAGTAAGGTGTTGGAAAGTATTGTGATATTCTCTTAACCATATCACAGAAGATTTATATAATATTAGGAATAAACATATAAATATTATTGCAATTTTATGCCAGTGAATATTGATAGAGGTTATGGTGAATAGGTTCTTAGTTTCAGCCATTCTTATATTTATACATTCATGTATATATTTATATATGTTTACAACTTTCAAGTCTTTCAGTGTCGCAACATATCTATATAAAAACTTTATCTTGTTTCAATGACATCATTTTTCTAATAAGATAATATTTTTGTTATAGAAGCCCATTTTAATGGCATCCTTGAATGATGCTTGTCATAAGTTTCACACACTCGGCTGATACATTTTACAATCAAATTGCATTCTTGAACAAATGCCTGTAAATGGGAAATATTACATAGATATGTTCATTTTAAAAAAATTTGGCTTTCAATTTATTTATATGCAATATCATCTTCCCTGAATTCAATATTTATTACCAATATTTGGTATTTATGTGCACAATCATAAAATTAATAGCTGCAATGGCTAATTCATATCTATGTTTTTTCAAGGAATTTTTCTCACGTCTGCTTTGGCATTTACAACCATAATTTATTTCACTGTAAACTCAAGTAAATATTTCTGGAATTATTATTTTTGCATCTTGTATGTATACATGTACTGTTTAAAGCAATGTTTTTGTTCAAAAGTTTATTTTGTGTGCACCTATATGACTTTTTGAAAGTTTAGTTATAGTTTGAAGGGAACCATCTAAAGCATCATTTATTTGAAATAAGTTTCTTTGCTTATATTATTATGCCTATTTATACCTCGTAGTTTTCACATGTATGTATACCCTAAAACCTGGCAATGTGTTATGTGTTTATATACCCAGAAACATACGTATATGTTTGGATATACATATATATAGTATATATATGTACATACATACATACATACATACATACATATATATATATAATTTTATTTTCTCAAAGTGTTGCATCTTAAATTGATACTTTTTTGCATTTTGTGTAATATAAATAGAGACAAGATCACAGCTGTAGGATTTCTATCCACTCCGCTGTTGAATTTATTAATTACATGCAATCCTAATATTGTTTTTATCTTTCAATGAACAAAATCATTGTTCCTCCTCTTTGATTTGCATGCAAGTATTAGCTCAAGTGTTGAAACTCCAAACAACATCATTGTCAATTGTGTCAGATATTGTCTATGCCACATGATTTTTATTATTGTGTCTTGAAACTTGAAGCTGTATCATTGGCAGTATGTTAGATTTGGCCTTTCATGCATGATTTTTATTATTGTGTGTTGAAACTCAGGGCCATATCATTGGCAATGTATTATATTTAGCCATTCATGCATGATTATTAAGTATATATATATATATATATATATATGCACACACACAAAAAGAAATGTAAGATTAAAAAATACATAAATTTTGCGAAGTGCATCTTTGGGTTTTGATAGGAATTCATTGTACTACAGTCCCACTCCTTTTACAAAGAAGCAAAATGGATATTTTACTGTTTTATCTATGACCTTTAAATGTGGTGTGAAACAATCTTTAGCTTTTATTGAAGGTGTGTAAGATTTCAGGTGGAATTGCTTAGGTGTTAGCAGTAGACCTTGTAAGGGGCTGAAAGGCTGCTGGAGACATAATTCACTCATAGTAGTAATAGTAAGAGAGTAAGAGAGTGATAGTAATGAAAACAATAAACCATCATCCTGAACAAGAGTTTCCAGATTCCATTCATATCACATGGAAGAACAGAGTGATGGGGGGGCTGATTCCAGAGCAGAACATGCTTGCTGGAGTTATGACAAAAGGGATGAGAACCCAACTTCCCTAGTGGTGGTCTGTCTGTATGTCCAATGGGGGCTGGCTCTGTGGAACTGCTGTTGTAGAGGGCCAATGTTCATTCAGGTGACCCTCTTTCCAGCTTTATGACTAACTTACTGCCCACAGTCACTTGTGCCTGCAGGCTTCATGCTCTCTCCCTCTCACATTCTGAAGCTCCATAACTGGCTCCCCCTCCCCCCCTCCATTCTGGCTTTTATGCTCTCTAGCCCCTTTGTCCACTCACATCAAGAATATTACACCCCTTTTTATTGTCTGAAATGGTCTTAAAATTGCCATAAAAAATGGCTTGTGGTTAAACCAAATATATCCGTGATTCAAATTCTGGTTGGTTATATTCTGACCTCAGTGGAAGAAATGTATAAGAGAAACAAGTATATATATATATATATATACTTATTTATTTATATTCAGAAACAAACCAAGGAGATTAATTTGGAAGGATACTTTAAATATTTGATGTTTTATTTTGAAAAATCAATTATGAATTAGGGCCTAATATTGGTTGTCTTTAACATTTTCAATCAATGCAATGGATCTTCCCTGTTTATGCCAACAAAAATAATAATAAGAATTTAGCTATCATGAGTTTCAAATGAATTGCTTCTTTTTATTTTTTATTTTAAAAAAATTCAGTTCCATTATTCGTACATGGAGAGGGAGAGAATCACACAACCACTGTATGGAAGAAGGAAAAAAAAACAATAAACAAAAAACAAAATGAAAAAAACACACACACACACAAACACAAAAAATACAAAGCTCAAAATAAGATGCAAATTTGTCAACATAGTTTCATCCTTCACAAGTTTAAATCCAATAGCACTAGTTTCTTTTAAAAACCTGTTTTTACAAAAAAATATTAAAAGCTAACGGCTGTTCTAATTGAATTGATCAAAGAACCAAAGAAGAAAAATAAATCAAATCAAATAAAACAATACTGACACAGTATCATCTGTATCCGTTTTGAATTGAACCGACTATATATCATAATTTAACTGCAGTATCCATAAAATCATACATGGAGGAATACGAAAGGCGCTTGGAATTTGGGGTCGGGCAGAGTGGACTATTGTTTTTTCAAAACAAATTCGAGTTGAGCAGGGAAGTCCCCAATACCCACGATATATGTAAATGTATATATATTTAAGTTTCCGGGCCGGTGATCCAGTGGAGGTACTAACTGACAAGGGTTCGACACCGGATAGCGTGAGCACGGGTTGACAGGCTGGCCGAGCGGGGCGGGTACGAGATCCAGGAGGGTGGTCAACACACTGCTCGGGAACACTCGAGAGGGTGGGAAGGGAGGTACCAGCAGCCCCAGTGGCCCTCATGATGGGAAAGTGGCAGCGTGGCAGTTCCACCCGGCCCGTCAAAGCCCAGCAGTCCCCCCCCCCCCACCTGACAACGCTCACGTTACCCACTACTATTATTATTATTACTGCGACTACTATTATTTGTTATTTGTTATTATCACCACCACAACTACTACTACCACGTCCCATCACCGTGGGAGGGGCCTTTTCACACCGCGGTCACAACTTGGCGTGTCTAGTGGAGCAGACTTTGGCAGCTTGTGGGGTGTGTCCCTGCCCTGGCTTTACTTAGATTTCATTAGGAGGAAGTAGGCGGAATTGTACAAAACACTTAACTACCAACACGGCTTATCCAATTGGCAGTCTACTTGGATAGGTAGTAGAGGGGGGATGTGTGGTGTGGGTACTGAATAACACACTTGCAGGTATCTATCCTATTGCTGTGGGTACCCAATTGCAACTTCCAGAATTGACTGATGTGGTGTTTTTGTTTTTGGATGAGTGCTGATGGGAGAAGTATTTAGAATTGATGGAGCTCCTACTTTGATAGAGGAGGTGCAGCTAAGGGACAGAGAAATGGATGAAGGACTTCTACACCCGGTGTACTGCACACAATCACACACACAATCAAGCTGGGTTTTGCCTTACAAGTGGACCACCCAGTCATGGCTGCACATAGCATGGCCAGGCCCTTATTTTTGCTAAAAAATAAAATCTATTCAGGATTGACAGGTCACAATCCATTGACAGTTTCTTGTGCCTAATAAGAACAGATTAATCTGAGCCCTTTGTTCCTTGGTACTCATTTGCCAAAAACAAAGCCAGTATCTTGATTTAAGTGACGCAGAGAAATCATTTCATGTGTACCTCTACATCAGAAGAAAAGTGTAAGGAAAGAAATAAAAAACACAAACGACAACCCCATTGAAGGGTGCATACTTAGCAGCTGAATGTGGATAGCACCTTCAAACTGGTGTAATCTGATCCTTTTTTTCTTATTCCTTGCCTAAGCACATGATAAAGTGTACTTTGCTTTACACAACCCCAAACATATGGGAGCAATCAAAGGTACTAAAATACATGATATTGTAACGTCAAAACTTGTTTGTTGTTTTTCAGTGATTAGTGTTTGTCAGCAAAGAAGATGGAACGAGTTATGCTAATTTTGAAGTACAGAATTAAAGAAAAAGGAGTTACTAAAAATGAAGTCAATTTGGTGAAAATTCTCTTATGTTTGGTAGCAAGGTGATTGTTAAACATCACATGACTTTATGTTTGGAATAAAATGAATGTTAAAGCCTTGCATTTGAACCTGCATGATTTCAAATGGCTGTAGTTGGATAAGCTAATAAATTAAAACAGTCTTAATGCTTAAATTTAAAATAACTAAAATACAGTAAAATATTGAATGGAATATAATGTATAAAAAGTATATTTTAAAGTAAAATTGATCCAAGAAATCTTGTGAAAGAATGTGAGAAAGAAAATCAGAAAATTTAAGTCCAATTCATGTCATCCACATCCAATATTGAAGATGTTTTTATGGATTCTTACAAACTAGAGCACTTGCACAAGCTTAAGATTCTTTGAGTGTTTTATGTTTTAATTTTAAAACCATTTCATGTAGATTCATTTTGACTGCATTGAAAACAAGTGGCTACAACACTGACAAACCTTGTGCAAGATCAACTAAAATATAAATTATATATATTTTTTGAAGTAAAATTTTGATTTTTTTAGAATTTAGACTTAAAAAGGAATATATGATTTAGTAAAAAAATAAATAATTAACTTGGTATTCCAAAAACTGAATGAATGTTTTTAAAAAGATAATGTAGATTGAATGTAGAAATAACGTAGTACTATCGAACTATACATTTTAAAATCATTTATCAAAAAATTAAGGTCGTAGTGTATTATACATATACATATAAATACGTATATACATATATGCACAATATTTTACACTATTACATAGAATTTGAAGTAGAAATTTTTAAGGTTTTGAATTTGAAAACAAAAATCACTTGCAAAAAAAATAAAAAAAAACAAAAAATAAAACAAACAAACAAACAAAACAAAACAAAACAAAACAAAACAAAAAATTAATAGCTTGTTTATCATTTATTTCATTGTTTTCCATCTTCTCTAATAAAAAAGATTCTCAAAAAAATTGTGTGAACTTCTGAAGTATAACCTTTTTTCTTTTCTTTTTTTTCTTTTCTTTTTTTTCTTTATTTTGTTTTGTTTTCTTCATTCCATGTAGATTTAATTTGATGTTCCATTGTAACTTGATTCATAATTTTTATACTGTATCAACCTGTATTAGGAACTTTGAAATATTGTTTTGATTTTTTTGGTTTTTACTTGTCATTTAAATAATTTTGTAAATTAATAAATTAAAAACCATTAAAAATTAGAATATCAATAAGAAATGGTATGTGGAATTTTAAAAATTAAAATTATTGTATACGATGAATTAATTTTTTTTCATTTTAATTTATTTTAAAATTTAAGTATTTCAAATTAGGATTTTTACTATGAAATGAATCATAAATTCATTATAACAACCAGTGAATGGAATGAAATCCTCCCTTTTTGACAATATTATTCCTCTATCTAGAAATGAAAAATTACAACTTGATCTGAACTCCTGCCTTTTTAAAAACCAAATTATTGTTTTAGTCATTGAGATATTGGGTAAACAGATATGAGCTCATATTCTAACTTCAGGGCATGCACACAGATTAAAAGGCCTTTTGTAAGCCTCTTTGTTCTCAACTCGTATACTACAAGCTCACAATCCGACGATATGGAATTTTTTGTGTGAACACATTAAACATGTGTCCTTAGTCTTTGGTCAAATTTATTTTTAACAATTGACTTATCAAAGATGCAAACATACACTACAGCTCTCACTGTGAAGCTAAATTTTCTCAAATACTTGCAAATAACCAAAACAAATAGAAAGAGGAAAAAGAGACTGAAAATCTTTCCAGTTCTTACTATTCCTTCCCTATCCTTTTCTTATTTATTATTATTGTTATTATTATTTCCTCATAAACAAGAATTTATCATCAAGAAATTCATCACCTTGTTTTGGAACTCATTTAAGTTATGAAACAAACATGTTATTATTATTATTATTATTAGTACTATCAAAAAGAAAGAAGAAGAGGACAAGTGAGTGCGCACATGTGTGAAAGAAAGATTATTGCAAGCCAACATGCAAAACAGAGCTCGTTGTAGCCCACATCCACAACTCAAAAGCCCACAACTTTTTATTCTTTTTATTTTTATTTTTGTAGATTTCATGTCACAATTGAAAATTAATATTAAAAGTAAAGTTTCTTTCTCTTGATTGTGAGGGATACAAGAAGGGGTTGATGAAATTGCCATGTCATCAATAATTGCAAGATGGAATAATCATTGTACCCACTTCCAAAAGCTGTAGAAAAATAGCCGTCTTGGCATCGTCGATCCTGTTGGTCCTCGCCCTTCCCCTTCCCCACCAGCGTAATTGCCGTGTACGGCAACCTGACATGTCACATCGTATCGTATACACTCATTATACATGAATACATACATATGAACAAATGTACAAGTACTCTCTTCATTCATATACACATATGCATACCTACTTAGAGTAGCCTCAGTATTAGTGTATGGCCACATGATGAAGTATTTATTTATAATTTCTGAATGTGTATTCTTCATGCCTCAGGGGAATGAATGTGAATAGAATTTGATGGGTTTGGTAGGTGGGGTCTCTCCAATGTGGTTGACACATTACTAGCTCTTTGGATTCTTTTATCCATGGGTAATAGATGAAATTTAAATTGTGTGTGCTCGGTGTTTTTCTATTCATTCTGATTGTATGCTAATAATGATAAATTTCTCATTATTTTTTTTTGCAAGTAGTCTTGTTATATTAGATAATGTATGTATAATTCACATGTGTGTGTGTGTGTGTGTATACATAAAATTTATTCTTGTGAACCCCTTAATTTTCTCAATTATTTATTTATTTATTAGGTTATGTTCTGGTAAACATCAGTGTCTTTGATTTTTTGGAATGTTTGATATTCTACTAATTTTAAATCATATCAACACACACACACACACACACACATATATATATATATATATATATATAAAAGAGAAGGGTGTTCATGAAACACTATTTACATTCTTCAAATTATCATGATCCGCATTTTTATATATATATATATATATATATATGCCCGGAAAAAATTAAAAAGTATATCCGATTGAGTCTTTACTGACAATGACTTCAGAAGTATGTGTTAAATTTCTAGTGCCTAAGAGTCACAATATGCACTTTAATTTTATACATTTAATGGTAGTTTTTGCTCCCATTTTAATATTTGATATTCAATTTAAACTTGATCACAGGACTTATATATTTTAGACAACAAGGTACAACGTACATATGTAAATACATCACACAGTACAAGAAAGTGTATTTATACACATTTTATACACAGGCTAATTTCACTTTGAAGAATGTTTTGGCATGTATTTTTCTCCAGATGTTTTGAAGATTTTCAGCTTTGTTTCTTTAGAAATTGATTTATTACATATACTTAAGTACTTGGCGACTTAAACTTCAAAACATCCAAAGAAATTTTAAGTGTTTGACATCAATATCCAAGCTTAAATCCATTTGTATATATGCATGTGTTTTGTCTTTGCTTTACATGACACAATTGCTGAGTACTGTTTTAACTTTTTAAAAATGAATTTATTTTCGAGATTAACTATTTTCGAAAACTTTTCAAAATTATATTCTTGTTTTGAACTTAATTCTAAGTTTACGTATAATTCAAAAAAAAATCATAAAGAAAGTATACTTCAAATTACTACGTTATGTCTCAAATTAGAACTGATAAAAAAAACATTTACTTCAAAGACATCTATCTACTAAAGTTTTACTAAGATTAATTTTCTTCGATAAACTTGATTTAACTTTTACTTTTTCTTTCCCCCATTCCTGCTGGGCAGTGGATAGAGAGAGAGGGGCGAGTCTTCTTCAGCCAAGCCAGGCTGCAGCCTGGTTACTGAGAAGGAGACTTGGCCCTTGAGCACCAGTTACTACTGCATCTATTGATGGTGCCCCAAATGGCAGTGGAAGTGCAACAGTGCCACTGCTACTACACTGCACAGAAGCAAAAGGGAAACAAAATCATAAAACCCAAGAGAAAAAGAAAAAGAAAGGGAGAAAGAAAGATAAGGGAAAAAGGAAGGGAAGAAGGGCGGGGGCGGGGTTGGGATTCAAACGAGGTAAGTAGTGGGAAATGATGGTGAAAGAAAGACACAGGGAGGGAGGGAGAGGGGAGGGAGGGGGATCTGCATCACGACGACAGGGCTAATCACAGATCTTGACATTCTTTAGCAGTTTGCAGGGGATGGATGGTGGACCACCCCTCTCTCTCTCGCTTTCTCTCCCTCTTGTGCTGCTGCTGCAGCGCTGATGAGCTGTGTGCTGTGTGCTCTGCTGCGTTTGGACTTCTTCCGCCGTGCCGATTCGCTTTCGGCTTTTGCTGCGTTTCTTGTGATGGTGGCCGAGTGCGCGAGGTATCATTCCCGAAAGACGCTTCCTGTGGGGCCCTCCACGTTGCCACGCTGATCTTTTGGGAGCCGACGCGGGAAAGAGGAAGCAAAAGAAGAAAGAATGAGCAGTGGAGGAGTGTGTGTGAGTGTGTGTACAGTAGATTGTGCATGCGCAGACAGTAGATTGTCCGGAGGGGAGCGTAGTGCAGCGAGGGAGCAGGCAGTACCAGAGGAGTACTCTACACTAGCTACAGAGCTGCCATAGCATATGGCTCATAAGTGACGACTGTGAATCTCTAGAAGAACTTAGCCCCCTCCTCCCCTTCCCCTTCACACTCCCCAGCTGTCTCCCCCCCCTCCCCCCCCCCCACTCCTCTCCTTCTTCCCCTGTTTACAAACCAATGCCATTTCTTACATTAACATGTGGAAATCATAAGGATGTATTGTAGCACGCCAGCCTAATAGTTGCAGCAGCATTGCACAGGAGATACTGGTTCCATGATTGAGACCAACAATCTCAAGCTGAATGAACCAAGAGCAACAGTTCATGTCTGTAGAGTCTGATGTACAGGAGGGTAGAGCTGTAGGTTGTGTGCCCTGTGTCGAGTTATGTTTTGAACGTCGTTTTGATGATGCGTGGAGCAACGCGTTGCTGAGTCAAGTGTTGTGAAAGGTGGAGTGTGTGTGCCGATGCTATCCCCTTATGGATGGATACGTTCCTGTAGGGCTGATTAAAAGATTTCGAGTATGATGAGGAGCGGAGCTTTTTATATATTTTTTCTGGTTTTCAGTGATTGTAAGAGTGACAGAATTTGTTCTTCTTGGAGGTCGCTAAATTTGTCTTTCCGAGTGTAATACACTTCTCTTCGTGGCCTTTCAATAGGAGTCTACAGTGGTGTTGTGTGATAAGTTCAACCTTTCTCTGTGCTCCTACGCATAGGTATTTGGTGCATCCCTTCACATTCCACCAAGATTCCAGAAGGTATGGTAGACAACGTAGCACCAGAGGTGGGCCTGGTCCTCAGGCACAAGATGCAAACGTGTATTATACCAGAGTAGAGCTTCTGAAACCAGGGTGGAAGTGCAATTTGTGTTGACTGTAAGAGGCTGGATGCACACTCAAACAGCTGTGAAGGTCACATTTTCGGCACTCCAACGTGTGGAATCGATTGTATCAGGAGGATTGGATAGGAAGAATTACTCTGTCGCTGAATATTAGCAGCATGAGCGAATTCCTATCTCAGCATTCAATTGTACTCAATCTAACATTCCTCCACGTCTACTTGAAATATCAATGAATTTCACCAGGAATCTTTTCGCTTCACAGTAAACGATCTGGTGTTTTATTGTTCACAAGAAGAAGGAAGCGAAGTGACGAACTGACCATTCTCTTTCTTGAGGACGTGCAGTATGTTAGAGTGCACTGCGCCACAAAGTGTTTGCGCAGACGAAAACGGTTTTTTCATTGCCTGTGATCTGATGAAATCTTCTCAGTAATTAACCCTTTCATATCCTCCCAGTTATAGCGGGGTTCGTCGCAATGCCAGTATCTGGAGACCTTCTCAAAGTCTTGGCGGAAGACCCCAAGGCATTGGAACACCAGCTCGGCTGCATGACAGGACTCTTCCAAATCTTCGACCGCCAAGGCCTTGGCCGCCGCTACGGCTCCAAGCGTGTCAGCAATGCTGCCAGTGGTACGTGCTCCACCTCCATGATCTGTCAATATTTCCCCTAACCTGCAGCTAGTTCTAACGTTTTTTCCACGCTGAAAAAATAAACTAAATTTAATTATGTTATAATTTTTGTGTCTCAGGGCAATCGCAACCCACATCGGCCTGCGAGACGCCGCGCCTTGACCGCAGCAGCAACCCGTATTGGATGGTCAGCAGCTCATCTACTTCTGATTTAATTTGGTTTAGTTTTTGAGAATATATATAGTAAGGATGCACTATAAAATTAACACTAGTATTATTATTAATTTCCTTGAGAATCTCTTGGTCTGCAGTTTGAGGACGACTCGTCGCAGAGAATTTCTGGTGACAGCTTCGATCGCCCCAAAGGCACTGCTCCAGAGGGCACACGAGAACACCATCACAGGGCCTACTCTGACAGCAGTGAAATATTCACTAAATCCTTCGAGACACCTACGGAAAGTAGAACTTCACCCGATGAGAAATCTCAGCTCGACAATTCCCCGATGCATTCCGAGGAGAGCGTGGAAGGGCATGCATTTTACTGCAACGATCCAATTCGCGAGAGCACCCTTAACTCCGCCTCCTCCAAGAATCCCAACCGTGATCGCGTCCTTGAGTGCAAGAGGCTTACTGTTGCGACATCAACTCGCGCAAATTTTGAGCCAAAAGCTGACGGCTCGGACATCCGCGATGTAGTGCGCGCTTCCTTCAACTGGGATCAACGAGCGCGAGAGGATTTAGCGAGCTCCCGAGACAAGCCGCGGTTGTCTGTCGATGAGCGTCACAACCAAAGCCATAGCCACGGCTTTCTGAAGAGTTTGCCCAGGTCTTCTTCTGTTGACGGGATAGACAGGCTACGGTTATCAGTGGACGGTAGGTTAGACACTGGAGGAGCACGTCAGAAACAAGCTGATTTACCTCGGTCTACCTCTGTGGGTGGGCGAGGAGCTGCGCGGATGATCACCGATTGGAAGGATGGACTTCGAAACTCGGGTGGGTCGCCGCGGCTGAATGTTAAGGAGAAGGATCTGCTCAAGCAGCAGAGCTCGGAGCAGCTTCCAAGGATTCCGATATCAAAGCACCAAAATGCGGGTGAAGGGCGAGACGCGATCCGATTGACGGTGGAATTGAAAGAAGGTCCCCGGTTGTCGGTGTCGGGAGACGATCGACGGACGTCTGTAGATGGGAAGGTGTCGGTATCCCCACGGCTAATTGGCCGTTCCCGAGGTACCTGCGATCTCTCCTTGGCACGTCCAGATTTCAAGGACTCCCTCCATGCTACGGAAGCCAAGGAGCTTCTGCGAACCCCTCAGAAAGGTGGACCGAAAGAGGGCCATCGATTCTCCGTGGATGGCACTCGAGACGCGTCGCGCGCGTGCATTGTCCCAAGGTTGTCCGTCGACGGTCGCGACCTGGCAAATACAGGTATGCTTGTGCCGCGCAAGCTGAAGCTGGACAAACTCGATCGGACAGAGCTGAAGGAGAGCATTGAAATCACGCAGTTCTACCGGCAGTCGTCCGGGAGGGAAAGTTCAGACGCCGGCAAGCGCCCCAAGGCATCAAATGTGATTGCTCGGTTGATGGGATTAGACGAGTTGCCAAGCTCCAAGGAGCTGCCATTGGGTGTGAAACGTGCTGTAGAGAGAAGCTGCACGAACGAGGCTGATCTGCTATTCCAGGAGTTTTTGAAGTGCCATCCACTACAAGGGGGCTCTCCACCTCCCCCGCCATCTCCTCCTGATGACTACGACTACGCGCACCGATCCTCTGACCATGAAGACTACCACAGCCGTCATTGGAAAGAAAATGCATCTTGCCATCCGGATTTTCGGCAAGTTGAAGATCCTTATTCTCTAAGGCAGGCCCATTTCTCTACTCCTAAGGTCCAATTTTCCGAACCGAAAATTCCGAATGCGGCACATCAGCCCATCATTTCACCTGCAAAAAACGAGAGTTCAGTAGTTCGCTCGGCCGTTGTTGTCAAGCAGTCTGTTGAGGATAGCTACATCTCCAAATCGAAGAGTGATGAATTGGATCCCAAGGAGCAATGCCAAGTGCGGAAGTCACCTCAAGGAAGGAGATCGCTGTGGCATATCTTTGAGGCCATGCAGCTCAAGGGTGTGTTTTATAGCTCTTCTCGTCGGAAGAATGCAGAGGCTTTGAGGGTACAAAGTCTGAAGATGACGGAGGAGGCAGAGTACCACGAGACGAGGGCTAGGTCACAGTCCCTTCCTCCTCGCTGTTCAGCCCGGATGGATCTGGATCACCAGGACCCTCCCAAAGTTAGCCTAGCAACTGCCAATCCTCGAGGTGTGGAGCAGAAGGACTCTGAGTTTCACCAAGGTCAGAAAGCTTGTGCTTTGGAAGCAGATGAAGTGTCGCCCGAGGTAGTGAAACCCATTATCACCAGGTCTGCGTCTTACAAGTCGCAGGCTCAATCCTTAGCTGCTCCGACTGAACCAGCTATGGTGGTGTCCAGCAAGGTGGTCGAAGGAGCGTATAATTCCAATAAAGAAATCCTTCCCCAAAACATGAGGAGGTAAACCTTTTGTTTATCATTCTTGCTACCTTATAGATTCATATGTTGTAAGTTGCATTCAATTCTTTTGAGTAAAGCATTGGTCCGAGGTGCATTGATCTGCCCTGACATGGCTCCGTTTCCATATTCTGCAGTGGATTGAGCAAGGATGCTTATAATCAGAGGGTGGTTTTCAACGAGATGTCCCTGAAGGCTCCAGTGCAGGAGCCCTCGCTGGGCCAAGTACCTTCAAATAGCATTGCAATTCTTCGCCAGGCCAGGAAAGAGCGTTGCGCAGCTCGCACGTCAAAGTCTTATTCAGATCTTTCACAGAGTGGGCGAGATTCGTCAAGTCCAAGAGGTCCTCGAGCTACCATATCGATGCAGGAGAAGTCTGCTCGGTCTGGTTCCCTTCGACTAGATTCGGCCAGTTCCATATCCCCCAGATGTCCCCCTGGCAGCTTGGAAGCCGCAAACCGTTCAGTGGATGCAGGTAAAGTGCGTAGGAAAGCATTTGTTGGGAAGGAAGTAGAGACAAAAGCTACCCTTGCAAACTTTAGAGCCAACGCAACAAAGCAAGAGTTTCTCAAGGGGAGGGCGAGTGGTGATCCGGATACCCCTAGACCATTTCGGCGAAGTGGCTCGGAGAGCAAGATTCCTTCCAAAATTGCAGAGAAACCTATCGCTGTTGACATTCCAGCTCCGAAACCATCACGCGATAAGGTGTCTTCTAATGTGAATTTGAGATCGAAGAGGCCCGTTTCTAAAGTTTACAAGTCGCCTACGAAGACTCGTCCCACAAATCTTGATGTGAACGTTAAATCCGTCGTCGCAGAAACTACCTTTGCAAAAGATCAACCGTTTCAGACATCACGTGCAAATAGGCCAACATCCTTAAGCAAGAGTGTTCCAGGATCAACTCAAGAACAGAAGCCTGGAGTTCAGATTGCTCGGGAAAGAAGTTTAATGTCGGAGATCGTGCGGGCTACTCCTGGTGGAGCTTTAGACCACAGCGGAGATACAACTCCTTCAAATGAAAGAGAACATACGGTAGGGTCCAAGGTGAGCCATGTCCTTATATTTCTGCAGAGCGTCACCCTATTAGTGGAAAAGAAAGAATGAAAAAGAATTTCGTTCGCTGCTCGTTTGATTTAGTTCTGTATTGATGTTCGGGTTCATGTGCAGACCCGAGAGAAGATAATAGAGATCGATGAGGTGGTGAAAACACCTCGTGGTGTTTCAATTAAGAAGATTGACTTCTCTGAGGATGCTCAACCTGACGCTGCTGAGCAACCGAGTCCAGTTTCTGTATTGGATAACTCCCATTTTGATGAGGAGCTGACGCCGAGTCCCAAAGCGGGCAAGTCCAGTGTTGTCACCCTTCCAGGTCAGCACCCACTGTTATCTCCAACTCATTTTTTTTCTGTTCAAACCTAGATTTTTGTAAGATCCTGGCATTTAGATCCTCGCCCTTGACAAAGAAAACCAACGTTGCCTTACATCTTGTGGTGAATTGTACATGTGCAGATCAATTAAGTCCACAGGATGACAGACTCTGGAACTCTGCAAGGTTTTTGGATCTTGACCTCGAAAACACACCCCTTCCAGCTTTGCAAAATGTTCCAGACGCAAATGACCTCCAATCAAAATTGAAGACTGTATCCGCAGTGGACACTGATTCAAACGTTCAAGATCAACATATTCCGATGCCAACAAACGTTTTCAAAAACCAAAACAGGTTTCTTGCTTGTATGAGGGATGCGGATGCAGAGAGAATATATGTGGAAGATCTTGTGAAAGCTTCTGAGCTTAAAGGTAGATGCGATACCTCTGGCTTCTTCAACAGTTCCACGGGCTATGTACTGGACCTCGACATCTTCGACGAATTAGAGACAAAACGAAGTCGTTTTGAGAGTGACGAGCGAGATATACTGGACCGGCGTGTTCTCTTCGATTGTGTCAACGAGGTGCTGGAAAAGTTGCTGGAGACTCAACTAGATTGCATGCAATTGACTAGGCTAGTCAAGCCAAGGTTGCGGAAGAGGCCTACGGGGATGCAACTCTTAAAAGAAGTATTTGCCGAGCTGCTAGACATTCCGTGTGCAGCCTCAGAGGATGTTTGTGACACAGTATATGTAATCCTACAGAAGGATTTGGTGAGAGGGCGAGGACAGCAGTGGTCGGATTACAACAAGGAGCTCGAAGATGTTGGCATTACGGTGGAGAAAATGATTGTTAAGGATCTTATAGAAGAGACAGTGCGGGATCTAAGTGC
Organism: Physcomitrium patens; assembly: GCF_059467195.1. Lineage (NCBI taxonomy): Eukaryota > Viridiplantae > Streptophyta > Bryopsida > Funariales > Funariaceae > Physcomitrium > Physcomitrium patens. The sequence goes on along the minus strand of NC_143414.1, from coordinate 5,388,082 downwards.
TTGCTGTAGGCAAAACCCACTCTCAGTGGTGGAGTCCAGTAGGAGACAACTGTTTGCCTGATTATTTTTTGTATAGTTAAATGCCTGTACATTTGACACTCCATTTACCATATCCACAACACTTGTATGTTAGACTCCTATTTGGGTAATTCTCTGTCTCCATTCTGTATGTCATGAATCACTCCACAAGCTTGACAACTAAATAGAACCACAAAGAAACATATATCGGTGAAATCTAACGAGATAAGTCTCATGCAAAGTTTCTTGGTAGAGTTGTCTTTGAGAGAAGAAAATCTCAATTATTATGCAACTCATATAATTTTTCTAATTCAAAACATAAAATAAAATAAAATAAAATATTAAAATCTTACATTTCATAAACTTTTTTACTAAACTAGCTTAGAAATAAATAATATAAAAAATAATTTAAAAATATAAGTTGTTGTATAAAAAAATCTAATTTTAAAGATATTGTAATATTGTCTTTAAAGATTCTAAGATATTTTATGGCATTTTAATATATTTAAAAAGATAAAAAGTAGTAGCAATAGCTCAGACAACCTCTTGCAATTTGATATCAAAGAGGATTTTTTTTTTCACTCTCTTAGTATGTAGAATATAAAAATATGGTATGTTGATTTAATCATATAAAAATAACAATGTGTTTATTAAGGTGATTATATATATAATAGTATGCATGTGTAAATATCATAGGTGTGAAAGTGCAAAAAGCTTAGAATATAATTAAACATCTAAGTGACAAAGAAAATAATATAGCTACCAAAGAAAGATAGGTAACTAAATTTAATAAGCAAGAAAAAAAATGTTGTGTTGAAACTATTAAGAGATGAATGTAAACAATGCTAATAAAAGAAAAACATTCTAATAAGAAAGTGAATATAAGTAATTAAAATATGTCAATAAAAGAATTTAATTAAAAAAGGTGGTATTAGATAAACCAATATAATATTATAGTAGGAAAAAAAATTGACATGAAAATTAACAAGGTACAAGAACTAGCAATGCAACAAAAGAAAAGACAATCCAACAAGAGGTTGATCCAAAAAAATTAATTAAAAAATATAAATATAAATCTATAAATAATATCACAATGAAGATAATTTTGTAGAAACTACCAATAGAGTGACAAAAGGATGAAGTGCAATAAATTTTTTAACTATGACAAGATATAAATTTTTGAAGTTTTAATTTTAACAATTTTTATTTTTAGATATTTTTATCCATCATGAATAGTTTTAAATTCTGAATTTTAATGTTTTAATATTCTTTACAAACATATAAGTTACAACTAATAACTAATTGTTATTTGAAAATACTTTCTACCAACTACATAGCTTTGGTGATTATTTTGAGAAATAAACCAATATTCTGTAAATAGTTATACTAAGTCACTTATAATATAAATAAAGTAAAAGAAAATAAATCAAAGTACAACTATAGCTATGACATGGTTTTTTTTTTTTTTTTTTTTTTTTTCTTATTACTTTTGTTTAATTGATTTATTGACATTAATCTATAATTGTTACATAGAATAAGAATTCGATGTTATAATTCAATGTTAAAACTAAAATATTTTATAAAATAAAATTGTATAGTGGAAGCATAATATTTTGTAATGCAATTGTAGTTTGTAATGCATTTAGAATAATTTTTACTATTATATTTTTTCCAATATAGTAATTGATTTAAAATAATTTTTAATACAACCAATGTATTTCATGTATTTTTATTTTTATTTCATCAATAAAACGTTTTGTAATATATTTTGCACATTAATATACTAACTTTATAAATATGATCATAGAAGAGTTGTTATTTGTATGTTAAAACTTTTGATAGAAGAGTTGTTTTTCATATGTTAAAATATTAACAAACATTATGCATTTGAAAATCTTGATACTACATTAATGATGCATTGGTAATAAAATATAATAATTTTTTATATCAAAATAATTACATTCTTAGTTTATTATATCTATGAAGTAATTCTTTAAAAATGGACATATTGGTGATATGATATTTGAATCATTTCTACCCTTGTGACATTTCTGTCTTCTAAAATGTCACCATAATTTTTTAGTGATTAGATGCCAAACAAAAAATAATTTAGTTGCAATCTATGGACTAAATATTATTTAGAGTATCACATTGACATTTGGCATTCTCATATGGATAATACATATTGTGTTCGTAGATAAAATATAATATCGTAAGGCGTTGAAGGGTCAACTCACTGGAATGAGATTGAACTGAGTATTCTCAATCTGTCCCTCTTTTTAAGCCCATCATGTGATACAATTATCAATGTTTACAGCCTTAATGACATAAAACACAATCTATAAGGCAGAAAGCAAACATAATGAGCACTTTCTAAACACAAGGGGGGTTGAAAATGCTATATAAAATCAGAAAGCTACATTTGTCACATACTGTGTCATTTATGCTTCAGAAAATGAATTCAGTTCTGAAGCATTCAGCTCCTGTGGGTGACTACTACATTTAAGGTAGTAACTCATACGACCTTTGAATCCTACATCTCTTTAAGCTTGGATTTGAGAGACCAATGAATGTTGTGTACGCTTCTTTTCCTGATAAGCTGTAAAGGCAGGGTTTTAAGCTACCAAAAATTGAGGTGGGGCACCTGATGTCCGATCAAAATATAGTATGCATGGTCATTTGGAAGTCATACTATCCTCATGAAACAGGTGTTGACCGTTGACCAAACAGATTGGCGAAAAGTTTAGATGCCATCGGGGGTAGCTCCATGGGTTCAGGAGCCATAAAATTTACCAGCGGCTCAAGAACATTGTACCTGTTAAAAGACAACAATCGTATCAGATATACGTATCCCTCAGTTTCTGCCCAGGCACCACAACTAAATGGCTTAGAAGTACAATTAGTTCAGAATCAAGGACATTGAAGTCATGAAGATTCAGATACAAATAGAAGCATTAATAGATTCCGCCAAAAACAAAGAAACTAACACGATTCAAAGGCCCTTCTAATCAGCCCACCTAGCATGGACATGCATATCAAATAGTCTACCATACTAAGCTAGCATCAGTAAAGAGAAGGTTAGCGTAGGTAAAGATGTGTACCGGATTTTCCTTCCCTTAGATGCACGACGATCCACGATCTTCCTTTTCTTTGTATGCTGCCTTCGCTGAATTCCTCCTACAATGAGGGTACAAAGGCGGAAAGTCACAATATAAAAAATGCATTGATTTCTGGGATCATCCAACCAGCGCTACCGTTTCTACAATCATACGTGCACACTAATCATATCTTCGACACATAAGAACCACTACGGCAAGGAGGAACACTACGCTCCAACTTGTAAAGAAAACAGTAAAAAATGCAAGCATGCAGCAGATTTCATCCAAGGAACAAGACTTAACTTCAACTTAAACTGTTCGTACGAGAAACTACTCAAGACCAAGAGTATAGAAATTAAAATAACTTACCAAGTGCACCTGGATTGGAACTCTCCAAGAATTCTACAAGTAACTGTTGATAGAATTCCGAATCATCAACCACTGGGGCACTTTCCTACCAAAACAAGGAAACAGTGAGCACTTCTAAAGAACAGTTTGTTATTGATGGAGACAAGCGAATCGAACAGTACCTACAAAAACCAATATGAAGATCATGTAATTCTGAGTTGGTAATCCCCTTCAAAAGTAGACACAATGTGGTCAGTCCCTCAGCTTATTGCTGGTGATAATTAGGTTTAGATATTTCATTCCTCAAATTTTACATACCTGTTCATTCGTGCCATCAGTTGTAGCCACTAATGCACCACTATTGTCAACCAAACCAGGAGTTTCCTACGAAGATAAAAAAACTAGTCAGACAACATTGACGCTGTGAATAGATCCAGAGGTTTAATGTTAAAGAGAAAAAAATAAAAATAATAAAAATAAAACAAAATAAACTTAAACACCTCTTTGCTGTTTACGGTACTACAAAGTAAGCTGCTGGGAAGTTTCACGACCACTGGATATAACAGAGGAAGCTTCTGAGACAATCAATACCTGCTCTTTTGACTGAGTTGAACGGATGCTTTCAACTAATTGGTCTGGATTCCTCAAGGCATTAGTAAGCTGCTGAGATATGCTCTGTATCATCAACAAAGAGAAAATTGTTGATATATGGTAAACAAGATACTTCACAGCAGTCAAAACCATTCATTCAAAAAAGTAGAAAGAACTAGGATTTACCTGGTTGAAAGCTTGAAATCTTCCTTTGACAGCAGCTGCGCCTGTTGCCAATTGTGTCTTACGTTGCCATCTATCTACTGAAGAATTCCGATACGGAGTTATGCTGCCCCACCGCCATAAAAATTACCATATCAATGGAAGCATAAGAAATAAAACTAGAAACAAAAAACGCCTGAAATTTACTGAAAACTAGTAAAAATAGTCAAAATAATACCTACTTTTAACATAATGACCAATGAAATAGAGAAAATCTACTAGTCTGAATTCCTAAAGAATAGAGAAATAACTCAGATTACATGCCGTCACCTTGGTAACCTAAGAGTAAGTCTTCAAGAGTACAGAATTAACATGTTCTCGCTCTCCTCATCTCCCTAAGTAGCGAGAAAGGAATTACTTCTTGCCGTTATGACCTAATATCGCAATCAAAGAACGAACCTTCAGAGTATATAAACAAGAAACACAGTGTTTACCTTGAGTAAATGATATCCATACGTTTCCATAGTGAATCAGACGAACCATCAGCTGCATCTTCAGTTTTTGACTCTTTTTTCTTTCCTAAATTTTTATAGGATTCACAACGAATGCACTATCAGTCAAGTATGAACTCAGCAAAACAGAGGGATCCCAATGTACACACCAGCGCTATTGGCAACACAAATCAAGCAAGGGTAAGAGGAAGATAACCAGACCATCCTCTTGAGTAGCACCAGTCTCTGCGATGGCGCTGTTATTTTCAATGAGTGCCTATCACAAGTTCAATAAAACCATCTTCAGAAAAAAAATGTTGAAGAAATCTAGCCCGAACATAACATACTACTACGCTATCGTCCACTATCAATTGATAGATTTGCACAAAAAGAATGGCTTTCAATGAGATTCAAATGGTTGATAGTTGACAGTTCCATAAATTGATGATCGGAGTAGTGTAATTACATCTTTCAGCTCCAGAAAACAATTAAGAGCAGCTACAGCAGACTTGGTTAAAGAGTCATATGCCTTCTTACAATCGCTGTTACTTTTGCATAGCTCTTGCTTGCCTTGTAACTGCAGCCACAATAAGCCAGGAAAATCACGTGAGCTCATGGCATGTGTATCCACCACTTAAGATGGGCTGCTAACATTGTGCATATAATACTTGTCATGTAGTCGCGATGCTAACTAGCCTAGCTGCTGAGATCGAAGTGCTTACAAATCGCTTTCCTGGGCATGCCCTAATAGATACAAAAGCCTACCTGTGGCAGTAGATTGGCTCCCGTTAGCAACTTCTGCATTGAAATTCGCATCTCTAAAGCTCTATCCCATAAAACCTGCGGTTCACATTCCCAAAGATCTCAAATGAATGACTAGAACTCGATTTAGCATTGATAATAGTGAGAACTCGATTACGTCTTGTTATTTGGTACTTAAGCTTATAAACATAGGCAGCGCCAATCAACCAAAAAAGAAACCTAACATCAATCTATCGCTCACCTTCTGATGACGCACAGAGTCACCTTTTCCCTGATCCTCCGAACGTTTTCGTTTCAATTTGTTGACCAGCTCTCTATTTCCCAAACAAGTAATCACAGTAGAACTACTTTAGAAACAATCCATATAAAGCTCAGTTTCTTTTTGGGGTCACAGGAGAAAGTGTAAGTTTTAGAAGAGCATGCATCCTAATCTAGCCAGATGGAAATAAGACAAGTATGTTAAGACAGTGATGCTTCAAGCACTAAAGAAAGTAACTAAAAGCTCATAATTACGCTACAACAAATTTTCTTCTGCGGCAACGAAGCTTTTATAGTATGTCGAACAGAAGCATGACTGAGCCAAGGTGGATTATGAACCTTACTTACGATTCCCGTCAAGTTTTAGAATAGCTGTGAACAGAATAAAAAAATTGAATATAGTGAAGTGCAGCGAAAAGCGAGCCTTACTCTTCTTGCTTGCGAAGTTCCTCGTATTCTCTATCCAGTTCATAGTCCGTGTTCCCTAGCTTCATCGCACACATGCCAACATCCACATCCAACTTATCAGGAGACAATTACAATACTTATTTGTTAACCTTCTGACGAGTATATAATTAACTGATCATTCCTCAAACACAAATTTGAGTGAGCGGGCAGAAGAGCTTCTGTCCGTACCAAATGGAGGTCGCCGTTGTCGTCGTCGTCTTCGTCGTCGCTGTCATCGTTGCCTACGCTCCCGCCTTCCCCCTCGTCCTCAGATGTAGCATTCTCCTCAGCCTGCAGCTTTTTTTCATCGGTGCTTTCGAAGACAGCGGAACGACTACTCTTTCTACCAGCGTAAGCAGGTCCCTCCATGGTAATATCTGACCGCATCCGAAGGCGTCCATCCTCATTTCTAGAACATATCATTAACACGAACATGAGGGGAGTAAAGCAAGACTTCCGAATAGATCATAGTTGACCTCTCACAAATACCAACATTCTAATTAGCTAATTAAGAAGGCAGTTTCTCTGCATCCTGAACACCCATACGCCCCTGATCCACACCAAGAATTTGCGAAGTACAGGTGCAAGACCTCGAATTCAATTGGGAAGAGATAGTATATGCTTCGACTAAAATTTTGTAACAACATTCCGTACGAATTCAGTGTTACATAAACAACGTCAAAGCGACCGACAATAGGACAGCATGAAAGCGGCGTCGCCTCACGTTACCAACGTCTATTATCCAAAGACAAACCTCAGAGGGCGTTCGAAAAGGGCACAGTCTACATGGCATTGCATAACTATCGAGAGAAATAGTTCGAAAAATTGTAATCAAACAGCCGCTTAAACTCACAAATGAATGGCCTCGTCAAATTTCGAGTCTTCATCCTCGTCAGAGCTGTACGCATTGAGATGCTGCGCTTCCTCTTCAGACTCTCCCATAGCCACATCGTCATCTGCTACTCGACTCCGCCCCATGATGCGACCCCGATCCTAAACCTCAAAATCTGCTGCAGTAAACCCTGCAGCTAGCACTTGTCGAACCACCCCCAGAATTTGCTTGAGTGAAACTACAGCGATCTTTCAAAGAAACAATCGCAATCTGGTGTCTGCGATTTAGGTGCTCCAATTGCACAAACCTTCGATGCTACGTTGAATTCAGGGCCATTCCGCAATTGATTCAGAGCAGTTTCCAAAACCTCCATGCCTACCTGATTAGGGTTAGGTTCCCGTGTATATGGCTTGGATGAATGAGCGTGTGGAGTGCGTGTGAGCTATCATTCAATCCTACAATCGTTGATGGGCAATTGGTGCGTGGGGAAGATTGGAATTTATACCAGGGCAATTGTGTACATTTTTTTGTGAATTTCTGTCTATTAAAAAAATGTGTAAAATATATGGTTTCCAATGTAAAATATATAATTGTGTATCTTTTATGTCACTCTATGAAATAAACTTACTTGCTCACACCAAGCTTCACATTCATTTGTTTCTATGTGCATCATGTTAAACAAATTAATAAAATTTACAACTGATCAAGATGTATAAACATGTTAAATTAAATTTGGTTTATTATTTCCTTTTTAAAATTTTATTTTATTCATTTTGAAATATGTGTCTTGCAAAAATTCACGTCAGATTTCGATCTAAATTTTTCATTATATTTTGGAGATTAATAATGGTGATAATAAAAAGTTGTATCTGTAAATAATCCACAATCAAATATGACATTTGAATATATATATATATATATATATATATATATATATATGTATATATTTTTTTTTCTGGTCAATTCAAATGTTTAGTTCTTATTCAAGAAAATCAAGAAATTTCATCAATTCTGAGAACTAAATAAAACATATTTATATCTCAAATTTTATCACTATTTCAAGTTAGATATGTTATAATTATTTGAAGATAGTTGGTGAGTCGCACAAGAGTTTGGATAAGATGGTTTTTAAAAAAGATTGACACTTTCAGTGTTAAAAAAAAAAAAAAAAAAAAAAAAAAAAAAAACTACTTAACTTGACCAACTAATAAACTAATTAAAACTAAAACAAAGTAAAGCGTCAGTTAAATTGCTTAGGAAGAAAACATATGTTCTGACTTGGATGTAGACTGTGGTATTCCCACTAAATAATTTTCAAAAAATCAAAAACAACGTAGAAAATTAGACTATCAGAGGTTGAATCTATTTACAACTACAATTTGAATAATTTATGTACCATATTACTTGAATATACTCAACAACTATTTGAGTATACAGCAATTTTTAATTTACTTATTAATATCTGCAAAAATCAATAATTCTTAAACTGGTGTAAATTGAATATAAACTTTTATAATTTTTAAAAAAAAAAATTTAAACAAGGAAATTACAATATTTGAAAATTTGGTGCAATACATATATACACATATACACACACATAGATGACCACATTCCAAAATAAAAGTATGATCTGAAAAAAACTGCTCATGTATTGAGCTAAATAATATTTATATACATCTAAGAATTAAGCAAACTAAAAATAAATAAATAAATAAAAACATTCATTTTTTCTTATATTCAGAGTTTATTTGTACAAACTTAAATTCATTAACTTATCTTTATGCACCAGATTTAAAATGAAGACAGTATGATGATAACTGATCAATAAAAATCTTAAAAAACAAATCACAATAGGTCATTACCAGGTCAATTTTCAATGCCACCTTTTTTATTTTATATTTGAAACTCTCCAATTTGATATAGTTTGTTTGAGGTAAAAATATTCACAACATTTAATGATGTCAGGGCAGTGTCCATTTGCAAGTCATCAAATTGTGTCGTGATTTAAAATCAAGTGTTTATTCATTCATTTGTGTGATAAATTGTAATTTTCTTTTTTAGCATTATAATACTTTCTATGTTTACACTTTTCATTTTTTTTTTTAAACCTCTTAGTATAAATTCAATGTGCATCAAATGTGTAAAATTTTGTTGATACATAGAATTGATTATCATTCCTATGTAAAAATACCTATAGATTGTTCTTGTTTTTGATAGAATTTTATACTCTTAAAGAAAAATTATAAAGTAAGAAAAAAATTAGCTCCCCATGAAACTACTTTGTAAAAACATGTAGGAATATTGATAGAAATTTTAAACTTTTTTAAAAACTAAAATATATTTCTAAAAACTTGTAGCAAATTTTATAATATTTAAGTTTATTTATAGAAAGTCTTTGTAAATACTAGAATAAATTCATGTAATTGAAAAAATTCTTTGTAAAGCATATTTTGGTAGCTTAAATAAAACAAATCTCATTATAGGATTCTTTTAAATAACTTGTGAATTTTTTTAGTGAATAATATGTAATAATATAATTTTATAATAAGTAAAAAATAGTGTAAAAATAAAGCTATAGTTAATCTTATCAAATCTTTGATAAAATCTTATACACCTTATGATTGAAAAGTAATTATTTTTATTTATTTAATTATTTATGATATAGCTTGAAATATCTATTTAATTATCTTACAATGTTTGATAGGCTTAAATTTTGAATTATTTTTTATATGAAAGAGCTCATAGAAGACAAATCAATGGAATAAAAATAAGAAACAAAAACACTCTCTGATTGATTCCATTTTCCATTGTTTCCATCAAAAGTGAAGCAAAAGTTGATTTCATAGGACCTTGAGGGAACCATGTTAACATTAATTATATCAAAAGATTATGTACAAATGCATGATAACAAGAACAATACAAGCTCAAACCACAATCTTGCATAGCAAATATTCATGATATGATTATTATGGTGTTGATAATAATTATGGTGTTAGTGATGATTATGGTGCTTACATACTTAATAGAACAAAGTCAAATATGGTGCCTAAATTTAATCAAATTTAAATTCAATTAATCAAGCTTAACAACATTTAATAGGTGTAAAGGATCCTTTACCATCACCGACATGATACAAACAAACAAGAGCAATAAGAATCAAAATGAGTTTATCTTTGTATACAATGTGAGTGTAATTTCTAATTTTTTTCCAATAATATTTTTATATCACTATGGATATTTTTACTAAATTTAGTATTTAATATGTAGTATATTTTTATTATATATATTTTTTTACTATGTTAGACCTAATCAATAGATGAGACATATGGAATAGCTTAAGATGAAGCTTTTGAAGGATTTTGCAAAAGATATTATGAAAAAGAGTGGCAAAGAAGATGAAATTAAATTTGAAATATAATAACATAATTTATAATTTTATTATGTTAAGGTATTTATAGAATGATTTATACACAAATAAATTTTTATAGTCATTTTATTCTTTAAACAAAACTAAGTAAAATTTTTTATTCTTAGTAAAATTTGGTTTTGTTTAGTTCTATTTCCATTTTTACAATTTTGTCTTTTGTATCCTATTCTGTTTAATATTGTTCAGTTTTATTCTGGTCTATTTTGTCCTATTTTGTGATGAAGCTTTATGTTGCTGTGAATTAGAAGGAACTTGGATTTTTTTGATACAGACATGTCTTATTTCATTAATATCAAAGCAAATGTTAGATTATTCTTTGATAGTGTATCAATAGTCATCATTTAGTTCAAGGTCAGTTATTGTGGTCTCATTAAGTATTGTGTTGAGGCTACCATGAGCTATTCTTAAAAAGTCAATCGAGGGATGAGAAGGCATTATAATAGTAGAGTCGAGTGCAAAAATTACAGTATAGAAGATATGGCAGAACAATCCCAAATGGAGGCTCAAATACAACACTTTTTAGGCCAGATAGCTACTTTGCAAGTGCAAATAGAAACCTTAAGGATAAAAGAAGCTTACATCTGCTATACTGAAATTGAGTAAGCCTATTACATACTCTGGGATTTCAAGACAAGAAGATGTATATCAATGGCTCTTCAATATGTGATAATACCTTTAATTATCTGAGGGCAAATACCATTGGAGCAATTATATATACAGCCAACTAATTGAGAGATACGACAGCCATTTGATGACAACATTGAGTTCAAAGCTATTGAGCTCAAGGTAGATTTTGTGATAAAGAAGAGTTTGAGACTAAGTTTAAGAATCAATTTTGGCCTATCAATGGAAAGAAGATAATACGCAATTAGTTGGCAAATCTTTCACAATCTAAGTCGGTGCAAGATTATGTCTCCTATTTCAAATCCATTTGTCTTTAAATTGACAATATTTTATATGCAGAGATGATTGATTGCTTTACATGAGGGTTGAAACTTGGAGTCTAGTAAAAGGTAGAACTAAGAGATCTACAAACATTTAAAGATGCAATTCAGATTACGAAGAGGGCTGATGCTTAGATTTTAGAAATCATTAAACATGACCTATAACATGAAGTCCTATGCTGTTATTTAATACTATGGTTCAAAAACCAATGCCAATAGAGATTGATATCCTATAAGGATTATTGACATTACAAAGTCAATAAATATTGGTACAAAAAGGATTGTGTTTCTATTGTCTGGAGCTAAGCCACCAAATTGATGGATGTTCACAACATCAAAATTCAAGCACTAACAAAACAAAGTAGGTTTACAATCTTGAAACTCACTAAGTCGATAATGAGATAGTATAGAGAAATAAAGCCTCCCAATAAAGGCGCCAGGGACTAATATTGGAAATAGCTATTGTCTTTCAAAGATAAATGGCATGGCCTTAGACAACTATAAAAAGAGTTGACTAGTGCATCTAGTAGGACTACTAAGAAGACAACCATATTGAATGCTTATAGATTATGGCTCTACACAAAATTGTATCTTGACTAAAATTATCAATTGACTTGGGATTAAAACTAAGGTAATCAAAGGAAGGAGTATATACCTTGCAAATGATCGAGAAAATGTACTGAGTGAGACTTGTAGAGAAGAAACCTTGAGGTTGACTAATACCTATGTCTTAAGCGAGAGGTTTAAGGTAACAAAGCTAAGATATGATGTTATCCTTGGTATGCCATGGTTAGAGGTAAAAAATAAGCAAGTTGATTGGATAGGAAGGACAACATCTTTCAAAGATGGTGGACATAAGGTGACTCTTTGTACATCTGCATCGAGTGAAAAGGAAAACAATCTACAAAATAAAAACTTACTTGTAGGAATGACTTTTATGAAGAAGAAAATACAACATAAACAATCGATATATATGGTAGTTATAAATCTTACATCAATGGTAGAAAAGAGAGCCAAAAGAATAGAACAAGCAGATCAATTCATACAAAATATCAAGATGTCTTTCTAACCAATCTACGTAGTGGCGTGCCTCCTTATTGAGGTACCACTTTTCAAATAGAACTATTGCATAATACATGTCAATACTCTCACAGATAATACAATTGTTTTTGTTTTGCATTTATTGAATGTAACGTGATATATTTTATTTTGACATGTAGAAAATTTTGGTAAGAACAAGGTTAAAACCCAAAGCACCAAACTTTGTCGGGATCTTTTGTCTAGGAAAACTTCATAAACTATCCAATGAAATCTATGTTTAATATAAATGTGACACATATATTTTATATTAAATATATTCACATATATTTAATATAAATTTGACACATGTGATGCAAACAAGATGATTGGAACAAAGTTTCCAGTGTGATTTTTTACAAACAGAAAATGTAACCTATTGTGGAGAAACCAGTGTCCATTGCTTCCATCCACCAAACCCACTTTACCACTTGTATTATTATTTCGAAATTTCCTTTACGATTGTCATCACTTTCATTGTCCTTTTTTCCACCTATAAAAAGCGTGATGTGTAATGACAACCTTTGGATGGCATATCCATACCATCTGAGAAGTCTTACCATGCCAGCATTTACTGAAAACCCTAAAGGAACACAGCAAAACAATTCAACCCATTCAGGTTTAGGGCAACGAGGATTTTGAGGGTGATGACAGAAATAGAACAGGAAGCTTGCGGACCAATAGTAACAGCGTGGATCTCAGCCATTGGTTTCTCTGAGCAAAACTCTACTCAACCGCTGATTTGAAACCAGAAGAATCCATTAAAGCCCAGACTGGGCGGCTTTATACACCTGAAAAAGTGAAGTAGCAAGCAAAGCAAGTGGTGATGGGCAGTGAAGCACGGTGATTCAAAGCCCCTGTTCCAACCGTGACCAGGAAGGACGAAACAAACGCGGGGTGGAACATTTGGTAGGGAACACATGCATAATGGAGTATCCATCTACATTCATCCATATACGGATGCAAAACTTAAGCCAGCGCACCCTAACTCATCCACATGCAACGATTGACATCGGATGGGGCAGGGCATTGACAGGGGGGGGGCATGTCAGACGATGACTCCGAGAACTAATTCCTCAAGAGCTAAAATTGCTAAGACAGAGAATTAACTAGGAAATGAGAATGTGAGGTGAGGATTGGGCCGTGGATTGCGAGTTCGTAATACGTGGTCCACACACCCAATCTCCTTGCTTGTCTGTGTCCTCTCTCTCTCCGTCTGTCTCATCCTTCCGCCTTCTTGCAAGCGCGGCTGCGTCGTCTTGCTAGCCTGCAAAAAGGTGTCCTACGCTCTGAAATTCCCGACGCTGGCATTGGAAAGCAAGGCCTGGGCTCCTCCCTTCTTAGCTGCCTCGCCTCCCACTTCACTGCCCCTTTCAGTTGCTCTCCGAGAGATCGAGGATTAAGGTTGTACTTAATTCTGTGCTCTCGTGTAGCGAGGTGTTTGATTCTTTGCAACCCTGTCGTAGGAGCCATGGCCAGCATCGCTGCGAGCCGCGCCGTTGGGGCGACATGGAGTGGGGCCGCGCTGCAGAGGGACGTGAAGCTGAGGAGCCTCGGGAGCGGGTCGATTGCCTTGGCTGCACCGAAAATGGGGAGGGTGAGTGCTCCGAGCGGGTTGCATCTGAGGGCGAGTGCGGGAGCTGGTGCCATGGACGGGGGCATGTTCCTTCCATTGGGCGGGAAGGGTTTGAGGTTGAGGAGCGAGAAGGAGGATAGGAGCATAGTGTGTGGAGCAGAAGTGGGAGCGTCTGGAGGTGCGGAGGTGTCTGCCCCGCGGGAATTGAACTCGTTCGAGAAGGTGGTGGACGTGTTGACGACCATGTTTCCTGTGTGGGTTATCCTCGGGACGCTCATTGGAATTTACAAGCCGTCCGCGGTGACATGGTTGAACACGGATTTGTTTACGCTCTGCTTGGGGTTCCTCATGCTCTCCATGGGGCTCACACTCACTGTGGAGGATTTTAGGCGGTGCCTGCGCAATCCCTGGACCGTGGGGGTGGGGTTTGTCGCGCAGTACTTGGTGAAGCCCGTGCTCGGGTTCGTGATTGCCCATGCGCTGAAATTGTCCGCGCCACTGGCGACAGGGCTCATCCTCGTCTCTTGCTGCCCAGGAGGCCAAGCCTCCAATGTAGCCACTTACATCTCCAAGGGTAATGTGGCGCTCTCTGTGCTCATGACTACAGCTTCCACCATCGGCGCTATCTTCATGACTCCCTTGCTTACTAAGGTTCTTGCCGGACAGCTGGTGCCTGTAGACGCGGTGGGATTGGCTGTGAGCACATTCCAAGTGGTGCTCATGCCGACCGTTGTTGGAGTGGTCGCCCATGAGATGTTTCCCAAGATCGTCGAGAAGATCATCACGGTCACCCCTTTGGTCGGTGTGATCATGACTACATTGTTGTGCGCAAGCCCCATCGGACAGGTTTCTGACGTTTTGGTTGCTCAAGGAGCGCAGCTTATCCTGCCCGTAGCCCTGTTGCATCTGGCAGCTTTCGCTCTTGGATACTTCATGTCGAAGATGTTCAAGTTCGGAGAGTCGACCTCGAGGACTATCTCGATTGAATGCGGAATGCAATCCTCTGCTTTGGGATTTTTATTGGCACAGAAGCATTTCAGCAACCCCTTGGTGGCTGTTCCCTCGGCTGTGAGTGTTGTGGCCATGGCGCTCGGCGGAAGTGCTTTGGCTGTGTACTGGAGAAATCAGGCCATTCCTGCTGATGACAAGGACGACTTCAAGGAATAGTGATCCACACTTTTGGTGATTACAGTGAGGTTTTTATTTTCTTTTCTCCTCCCCCCCCCAAAATTTCCTCCCATTTTTCTCCTCCCCCCCCCAAAATTTCCTCCCATTTTTCTCCGGTTGCATAGAAACATAGACGCCTCTTTAAAGACTGCTGGTGCCGTTCCCATCACAGGTTTTCAAAGGTTTACGATGGGTTAGATAAGTCTTCATACGGTTATTGTGGGGGCCCCTCGCTTACCATGGTAGACACTACATACACAAAGAACTGTTCTTTGTGTTTGTGTGTTTTTTTTTTTTTTTTTTTTTTTTTGTCATTAACCGCCGTTAGCGATAGCCGCGCATGCATGTTGTATCCATGAGTCTGTAACAAATGTAAGGTAATCTGGATCCCTCATCTCTTCTGATCTTCAACTATCATCAGGGGGCTCGCCCCTTACATTTCTATTCTCCATTTTCTCAAAGCCAATGGCTCTATATTAATGTCAATCGGAGATGTGTTAAGGAATCTCTCTGCATTGCGGATAAAATGCGGCGTTCTTCTATTGCGTCAAGCTGTCTGGCAACATGTTGTATGCCCGCCCTCCCCGAAACCTGGAGCCTCTTCCAGTATCTAACGGGAGGGTTATTTTCTGCGGGTGTTGAATGACAGGATACCGCGCGAGTCTGGCAACTTAGCCACGGCTTTGACCTTATCTAACTGACGTTGTCAAGCACATAATTTAACCTAAAGATATCTCATGGTAATTACCAGCTTAAATATTCACTAACATGCATATGAGGTTTAAACTTGCTCTTTGTAAACTGATTAAGCTAGGCTATCTATACACACATACACACACACACATATATATATATATATATATAGTCTCGTTTGTTGGTTCACTCTAGACTGCAAGGCTCTATACATGAACATTAAAATTTTCGCAATCAGTCTCCTGCAGAATGAGCTCAATTGAGTCATTAGTGAAGGTCAGGCTTAATATACTTTGTTCCATCAAGATGGTGTGGTATGAACCTAGGGGATTTAAAACAATGCGGGGAGAGCTTGTAATTTTTTCATGCCGTCCGACATCATCAATCATGCCACGAACATGCACGCCATCTAGAAGTTTCGTGAGAAAAAAATGTTACTGATACTCTCTTGTTGATGTGGCGATGCTTTCCGTTGTTGAGCAGGGAAAACTGTTTACTGACTGATTGAACAGTGCTAGTTACCGAGCCTACTCCTTGGCGGAACCCCAAGCAAGAAATTTTGCAATGATCAGGCAAGTACAAATTGAGTATATGCTACACTTCTTTTTACACTAGTATAGTCACAAGAAGTGTAGCATGGTAGGCTTCGAGCAGAATTTAAATGCATGGGTCAACCTAGGAACCTTGACCAATGTGTGCACCTTTTAAATTTCGTTGAGCAGAAATAAAAATTCCAATATATAGTCGCACCATTACCACAGCCATTACCCACAGCATCAATTTTATCAGTGTAGAATGACTAACTTTGTGGTTGTGGCAATTTCTTTCAATGTGTTTATCTTAATTTCTTGCATTATATATAATGTAAGAATTAGGCATTGGAATAATGTATTCAAAAACCAATATTTATATTATGAGAATTTTAAATATTAACAAGGAAACAAATTCTATCTTATCACACAAGGCAAAGTCTTAAGATTGTTGGGCAATCTTCCTTTGCAAAATAATTTGATTCTTAGAATCTAGTATGAAGTACCTCAAAGATCCTTTGATGCCAAATCCATTACTATCAAGCAACATTCTATATTACAGATTAAAACTATAAATATATGCATATGTATTATTCTTTTTAATCCTTTAGTTTTTTTTCTAACATAATATTTATAAAAAACAACCAATAGAAGCTTCAATCATTTATTTTTTATTTCAAAAGAAAATATAGTTGAAATAATTTTGAAAAGATTGATTTGTCTAAAATAGAAATAAGGTCTAAATTTTTATGCAAATTTGTAACACTTTGTTTAAATAATATGTAATCTTGTTGATTGATTTTCCTTTGTTGATTGATTTTCCAAAACCACTCTAATCTTTAAGTTAATTTTTCTACTACATATATATTGAAGTATAATATTTGATAACATTGACTACTTCTTAAATATCATTTGTAAATTGAAGTATCTTGATAATATCCTTCAAAATAACTACTATTATAGTAATATATACATTATAGGGTTTAAAACATGGTTTTTTAAGGTCATATTTTATCCATGATGCAAGCTTAAAGTATCTCATGATATTCTAAAATATCATTTAATACTTCACCAAATCATCCACCTTGAAAGGTGAGTGATTTTGAAATTAAAATATTAAAAGATGAATGGGATTAATATCAAAAATTGTGTTGCTTGCCTCAGCTCTCTTCCCTATTTGACTCCATACTAAGAAGATAATAAAGTTTGAATTAGGGAGTAATATCAAGGGATAATAAAGTTTTAAAATTGATACTTTGGATTTGATATTTTGAGTGATTTTGGAAATATCAAATACTGAATTCGAATTATTTGGTTTTATAAAAGTGCCATGTTTGAAACCCCTTATTGTTAATGTTCCTATTTTTTTTTATACTACATAAATACAACTTTCAAATTAAATTTGTATAATAAAAATAGGCATGTAAGGATATAGTATATAGTCCTTGATATCTTTATATAGTAGAAGGATTATAGTTAATATAAAATCATACAAATATTAGCTACTACCAATCAAACATTGTTTGTACAAATTGATTGATAACAAGTTGATGTAAAGTTTTGGAATGTAAATTGCTTATTTTCATTCTTTAAAAAAGACTTAAGAAGAAGAAAAATAAAATTACAAGCAACAATATTATAGTTTCTACATCAGATATTTAAACATAAGAGCTTTTAAGAGATGTCATAAATTTATTACTTTGTGGACTTGGTTGTAATAATATTTGATATTGGACTCTCATAATTTAATTTTATTACAATTGTAACTTGTATCAACCTAAAAAATATTAAAGAGGCAAATAACTACTCAAAAAAATAAGCCACAATAAACATTATTAAGTTTTATAGAATTGTTTATGTCACATGACAACTACATTTTAAAAAACCAATATAAAATTAATATATTAGTAAATTTTAGATGCATTGTTTAATTAAATAAGTACTTATAAAAAGTATTCAATTAAAAAAATAATTATTTGAAATTTCTAATTATTTTGATAATAGAAGGATCTACATGATTTAATAGTAATGGATAGAGTAATTCTTTTAATAATACTTTAAAAACTACCATAAAAATTAAAAAGAGAACAAAAAGAAAAAAAAAAGATAAAGCGATTTTTTAATGAAATTATAGTATATGATTATTTTTAAAATTCTATCTTCTAAAAATTTATATATTTAGAATATTTTATAATATATAATAATTAAAAAATAAAATATAATATTAATAAGAAATATATTATGCAAGGTTACAAAAACAAATCCTAGACATGTCTTAAAAGAAAAGTTATGCTCTTTTCTTTTAATCGATTTTATGACAACATTTGTATATTCTTTAGTTTTTTTGTAAAGTTCTATATTGCTATATATAAAACAAGCTTTCAAAGCAATGTAGAATGTATAATAATCTTAACAAAAAGAACATTGTAAGGTCTTAATTATATTGGATGACATTTGTAGGTGTCAATTGACTTTATAAATTTAAAAAACTTTAATTAAACTTATTTGATTCATTAAATCAGAAAATTAAATATTTTTTTATTATGCTTTATATTTTATTATTTTCATATATATTTTTATGTCTTTCTATACTTGCTTTAACTTATAAAAAATTGTCTATTCAAAAATATTTATATAAAAAATTATAAATAAAATAAAGTAACTTTTTTACAAAATTAAAAATTTATTTTATCTATTTAAAAATCTTTTAGATTATTTTATGAAAGGCATATCTTTCATCACTTAGTTAGTAAAAAACACTTGATCTTTGGCTATAACAATTTAAAATTACATATTTATTGATTGATAAAATAAAATTTTAAGAAAATAATACACAATAGCCAATTTTTTTATATGTAAGTCTTTATTATTATTATTAAACATGATAAAATTTCTATATATATATATATATAACATGCTTAATTTAAGTTCTAAAGAATTATTTTATTATACTAAAGTTGATAAATTCATCAAAATTATTTGAAAGAATCTAAGCTATTTGAAAAATATTAAAATAACTACATTTAGAAGTTTCATAGAGTAGGAATTACAAAATTTTGTTCTATTATTTCAATAATGGAAAATAGAAAGTATAATAAATACAATCATATAAATAAGTTGTAATATATTTTGTTGTACAAATTACCTTATTTAGAGCCTTAAAGCAAGTTATAAGAAGATAAGTTCTTAAATAGTTTCAAGTTTCTATAAATTAACCAAAATAATTTCACAAGTATAGATAATTGTTGCAACCAAAAGAAAAACATACTCTCTGTGAGTTTTAGGACAATTTTTTTAATCTGTATTAGATTTGTAGTTTTGTTTTGAAACAATTGATATATAACACAAATTAAAAGTTCAAATCTAATCTTATAATTACTTTCTTTTTTACAAATTAAAATTAAATTTCTAAAATTCCAAATCTATAACTTGGCATTGCTTTTAAACTTCTGTAAGTGTTTGTAAAAACTTATATATCACCAAGATGATTATAACAAAGCATAAAAACTTAAATAACTAAGGATTAAAAATGTACTTAGATGGGAGGGATTTGAGCAAAGAAAGTATTAAAAACCAAAAAATAAAAATAATTTTTAAGATGTCCCTATAGTTCTTTATGTTTGTCTCTTCTTCTAACATTGTGATCTATTATCTTATATTTTTTCAATTAAAATTATAACAATAAACATAAAACCATACATCAACTTAAACAATCCTAACACCTTTATACATAATCATAAATTCTTATGCTATGTACAACTCATAGCCAATTTTTTTGCATTTTATAAACACTATCTTCTAAAGTCAATAAGCCACAACATTGCAACGTTTTATTATAGTAATGTTTGTAAACTACTATTTGTTAGTTAAAACACAATCTTCAAATGCAAAAAAATAATTGAGCCTTCTAAGAAAGAATAAATGATAGAGTTTTTTTTTTTTTCAAATAAGTATAAATTTCAATAATTTATTATTATTATTATTATTTATTGGAAATGCTTCAGATTTCCTTTAGCACTCTAAGTATTTAGTACAAATTTCTTCTTCTGCCCATTTTTTTTTTAATTTTTAATTTTTAATTTTTACATAATTGTTATTGAACAGTATTGATTTATCTTATTTAACTTGACCTATGTATTATTAAAATAATAAAAAAGAATGTATTCAATTTTTTTTTTTTTTTTTTTTTTTTTTTCAAACTGAAAACAATGATATTATCTAGTAACTTTAAAGTAAGATTTTTACATTTTTTGATACCCCACATGATCTACTCTGTTCTGAAATGAACTAACAACCAAGATAAGATTATGTTATTTTATTTTTATATCCATTTTAAGATTACACTAAAAAAAGTTCATCTGGAAGGGCTTGTTCAAGTCTTCATTTATCTCACTACTTATTACCTCCATTCATTTCTTAAATGTAATTCTTCGTTACACAAGAATTTCAATATGCAAGAAATATTTGCATATTGTACTGAACAGAGTGAATGTTTGTGTTTGTAATTTTGTGTCAGAGAAAGTAAGGAGAAGATGAAGCTTGGGTCGTGGGAAGAAAATTAGTGTGGTAATGGATGAGAGCTCGGGCGAGCCAAGAGCGATTCCATAGCATGAATGAGTGAGATGCATTTTGTTCACAGCAAAGGTTCACGTGATTTCATGTGTTGAGGGTCGAGGTTTGCACAAATGCGGCGTCCCACTGTTTTGTGAGATGCTTCGCTTGCGGTCCGCGTTCCCGGTGCTGCAGTTCCTTAAGTCGGAACCGAGGGGCTTAGCTCAAGTTTTTAGCTATAAGACTCGTTAAGTTTTAGAAGACGTCAGAAATGCGGTGTTTGATGGATTGTAATGGCAGTTGAAACCACCGTGTTTGCATTAGAAGGAGGGTGTGGCAAATTCATCAGAAGGTGGAATGAGGGAGGACAGGCGTGGTAGCTGAGAGAAAGGTCTCGGGAGCAAAGATGCAGAGGAGGGAGGGCGTGGTGGTGGCATCTGTGGCGGCGGTGGTGCTCGCTGCTGCGGCTGTCGTGTCGCTGCGATGGAAGCATCGTAAGTGTGAATCGTGGAAGGAGTTTGTGCGTCACTGGGGGATGATGTGCACAGAGACGTCGCAGAAACATTTGAATTTTAACAGGGGGAGAGCGGGGGTGGGGGTGAGCGAGGGAGTCATAGGAGCGATTGGGAACACACCGTTGATTAGAATTCGGAGTCTGTCGGAAGCCACTGGCTGCGAGGTGCGGAGACTTGATGTGATTTATCATTTATACTAATTTGCACTTTATTTGTTTGCTTTTCTCCAGGCTTTTGAGTTGTTTAGTCACTTGAATCAGGCCGCATTCGTGACAGGATTTTTCTTTCTGTTACTAAGTCCTTCGTCTGATTGTGCTTTCAATTTTTGAGCGGGCCAGATCTACGGTAAATGCGAATTTCTGAATCCTGGTGGAAGTGTGAAGGACAGGGTTGCCGTCCAAATTATTGAGGAGGTGAGAAATCTTTTGCGCCTTTACCTCGGGGTCAGTTGTCTTGGCATCTTGCGAATTGAAATTTATATTAACAATTCTCTGGCTTTTGTTACCACCATGAATGTACGATGTAGGAAATCGTTTCTTATTCGATCGCAGGGAAGCCTAATTTGTAAACTATGCATCGCAGGCATTGCAATCTGGGGCTCTATGTGTTGGTGGTGTTGTTACTGAGGGAAGTGCTGGCAGTACAGCTGTAAGCTTAGCCATGGTTGCCTTAGCGTATGGGTGCAGATGCCACGTTGTGATCCCTGACGATGCTGCGATTGAGAAGGTACGCTCTGTTTTGTTCGCCACTTGCTACCGATATCCAGCACGGTATTAGCAATCATCATAATCTGAAAACATAATCTTATGAACATATATCCTGAAGGGTTCAGAATTTAGGGTTTGTTGTGTACACGATAATTCATTTATTCTAAAGAGGATCGCGCTTAAAAAGCTTTGCATGCCATACTGCAATTTTGGGATCCCTTTGAGTCAGCTGGTTTCATTCCAAAGTCTTGACTATTTTGAGGCAGCGCTGATTTAGGTATTGTGCAATTTTTTTCTGTTGCTTGCCAGACTCAAATATTGGAATCAATGGGTGCTACTGTCGAGCGAGTGCGACCTGTTTCTATCACACATAAAAACCACTTCGTAAATGTTGCTAGGCGACGTGCACTGGAAGCCCGTGCTGCTAATTCAGCACCCGAGGCACAGCTATATGCAATTTCAAAGCAAAATCCACACCTAGAGGAAAAGGTTGACCATCATGTTAAAGCTTTTACATCAGAGGTTCATGAATTTCACGCCGCAATACATTCCAAAAGCGGGTTACCATGTGAAATAATAGCAACAAGAAATAATTCATGTGATTCAAGACCAGCTGAGGAGGAGTTTTTGATCTCCATACAGAAGGAGATAATCGCATGTTTAATCGCTGGCGTTACTGATAGTTCTCATGTGAAAAACACCCGCTCATCCGGTGAAAAGCTTCACGTGATATCTGAGGAGCAAGCTAATGCTGGTATGAGTTTAGCGGAGGCACAACCCACGGAACTTCATGTTAGAGACAGCGACTCCAGTGATCACTTGAACAGCAAATGGCAAGGTCGAGGTGGGTACTTTGCAGACCAATTCGAGAACCTGGCAAATTTCCGGGCTCATTATGAGGGAACGGGTCCAGAGATATGGGTGCAGACAGGTGGAAAGGTTGACGCGTTTGTTGCAGCTGCTGGAACTGGTGGGACAATTGCAGGAGTTTCACGATATTTGAAGGTAGTTTTTCGTTTTAACTATGTGGAGTATTTTTATTGCGAATTGGGTCACTGATGTTGAACCTGTTTTTGTAAATTGCCGCCCACATTCAGCTCAATTACTCCATCTATTTTTCAGTTTCGTTCTCAGGAGGGTTGAGTCCCTCAGCCAAAAGCAGGACGAAAGCATTCAGTATTAATGATGACATGAAAAGATAGAAATTCAAGGTTTTGGTTTCACTAATCTCTAATTCTGCAAGGCTTACGAACTTTTTAGTGATTATATTTGCAGGAACAAAATCCTCAAGTAAAATGTTTTCTTATAGATCCTCCGGGCTCAGGGTTATATAACAAAGTCACTCGGGGTGTGATGTACACAAGAGAGGAAGCCGAAGGCAAACGCATGAAAAATCCTTTCGATACCATCACAGAGGGAATAGGTATTAATCGAATAACTGAAAATTTCAAGAAAGCACAGCTCGATGGAGCTTTTCGGGGCACTGACAAGGAGGCCGTTGAAATGGCAAGGTTGGCTCTGATCTATGCCTTATTTTCTTGGGAAACTGAATTCCTTGAAGTAACTTAAGCCCTCTTTCCTTGTAACTACTGGACATTTGGATTCACCAGATGGTATGTATGTGTTGCAGGTATCTGATGAGGAACGATGGTTTATTCTTAGGAAGCTCTTCTTCCATGAATTGCGTGGGTGCGGTACGTGTTGCTCAAATGCTGGGTCCAGGGCATACAATTGTAACTATTCTTTGTGATGGTGGCGCTCGTCATTTAAGCAAGTTCCACAACGCAGATTACTTGGCTGCACAGGGCCTCACACCCATTGCCAAATCCCTGGAGTTTATACAGCCGAGAAACCCTGCACATGCTGTTTGATAGATGACATAAGTCAGATCCTAGGTCTAAATTGGTGACATTATTCATGCTTTGCCCATCCTTTTCCGTGTAGACTTCGTACAAGCTTCTGTAGTAGGTGCTCTTCTTCAGGTTTTCACTTAATCAATCGCTGTGAGTTTATCTCAAGTATACTAAACACGTCAATATCCCACAGCTCGGAGATAGAATTTAAAATTTATTCTATGATCGATTCGTGGCAGTGGCTTCGTTGATTGAAATCTTGTTTTCATCTTGAAGGTAGTTAAGCGGGCATACTGTGGGTCTCTAAGCATCCACGTACTCAGAAAGTGATCACTTTCGCAAGAAATGCTAAGCGAAGTTCTAGGTTATAACTGAATTACCAGTGATCTTTTAGAAAGTGCCGATCAAGGCTGGCGCTCGACAGAGTGCGTGTCTAAATTTTCCTGCAGTTGTAGTAATTCCTGACTTGGTGAATATGATAAAGTGGACGGGGCGATTGGTGTGGAGTGTCGCTTTTTAGAGTGGAATACTCATCAACATAGGCCTAACGATTAAACCTCCACTGCTACTCAAGTACAAAGGATTCTGCAGAATTTAGAATATTACAAATCTATGATTTCGTCATCCTTGTACGAATCTAGATACTGCAGTTTTGCAATTTGTCTGTATTCGTCATTAGATTCTGTTTGCAAGACGCTTTTTCTCACACTTGAGAACACGTTGAGAACACTTGAGTCGTTGAGAGTTCGTGAAGGCATGCGTTGAAAGAGTGAGAGATTGACAGGAGAATCGGAATACCTGAGAACGAGATGTCTCTCTTGACGTCGAACGTGTGTGATACTCACGAAAAGGAGCTTGCGTCTGGGGAGCTCCAAGTTCTAACGCCTGGTGTTTTCCAATCCTTTGGTCAGAAACGGATATTTTCAGGTCGAGTGGTTACAGTGAAAGTCTTGGAGGACAACGTTCTGTTGCGTAGAACAGTAAATGAACCTGGGAATGGGAGAATTCTCGTTGTCGACGGTGGCGGTAGCTTGCGAACCGCTCTTGTAGGTGGAGAAGTTGCAAAGCTTGCGGAAACACAAGGCTGGGCTGGGTTTGTCATTTTTGGATGCATTCGCGACGTGGACGAGATCAACGACTGCGCTATTGGGGTTAGAGCGCTCGCCCCGTGCCCTGTGAGGAGCAAAAAGAACGGCGTCGGCGAAAAGAACGTCGTGATAAACATCGTAGGGGCTACCATCAGACCTGGTGATTTCTGCTGGGTGGACAACGACGGCATCCTCGTGTCAACCTCCGTTGTTCCAAAAAAACCTTTGAGTTAAGCAACCAAATTCATGCGCAGCTTAATCTCTTATTAGAATTCGGCCGTCTCCCTCTTACTTAATGTCAACTTCTGCACGCTTCGATCGCTATCTCTCCTCGTTTCCAAATCTTTTACAGCATTTCTCCATGGCAACAGAATAATAGGCGTAGCTTATGATGCGCATGATAATTAATTTTGTCACTTCTGTTGCGCACTTGAAGCTCAAGAGTACTCTCCAATTCTCACAATCTTCTACTGAATAATTCTTCCTTGTACCACAATGATGTATGTTTTTTTTTTTTTTTTTTTTTCTCTACAGACGCATGAGGACTTTCAATTAAATATGAGGTGATACGTTACACGCGAGTGTGCAGACACAAGAAAAGCTTAAAGGATGTTCCTATATGGAACCTGTGCAAGCTGGAGCAGTATGAATTGCTGTGCTCTAGTGTGGTTTCAGAACTAGATCTCCGCCATTATGGAATCAGACCGGCTTTGCGACAGGAGCTCCAAAATGAGTGGCAATCCGTACTTGGGCTTGTTCACTATGGCAAAATGAGGATGATGTTTGTATTTCGGAGATGGTAGGATTCGAAAACGTCGAAGTATCATGCACAGCACAACCTTCACCTCCAGCCATGAAATTTTTTCAGCAATGCAACTTCGGGGTCCAGCTCCGAAGGGAAGGAATGCTTGATGATGAGTGCAAGCTGCCGATGCTCCATTAGCAAATCTCTCAGGTCTGAACTCGGCTACATCCTTTCCCCAAAGCTCTGGGTCACGGTGCATTGCCAAAGTCGCGATTTCGATGACTAAACCCTTGGGAATTAACAGGTCGCCTAATTCGCAATCCTTAACGGCTAATCTAGCTATTGACGGTGACACTGCAAAAATTCGCGCTATTTCTTGAGATATCATCCTCGCCTGCACCAATCACGTACTAATCTTAGTGCAAACCTTGTCACTACCACTGAATCGTCCTTTACGGGGCAAGAAAGAGTAATTAACAATATTTCCAGGAACGATTGCTTACAATTTTGAGCCTAGAGATGTCGTTCATCTCACAAGGGTCTTTGTCCTGCCATTCTGGATAATTTGCTAGGATCAACAACGGGAAGGTGGTTAAATTTGCTCCTGAGTCAGTGCCAGCGAAGAAAAACTTCTTGCAGTTGTCTATAACAGCGTCGAGGCTAAATTTGTGGAAGCTTCCATCAAATCTATCAGTTGCTGTCAGCATACGACCAAGAATATCGTCGCCGTAAGATTCTCTTTCTACTTTCTGTACTGCATCCATCCGATCCTTGACCAACTCCATGATTAGTTTTTCGGTTCTGCCGTTGAGTTGAGCAATCGCTGTCGCCTGTTTTGTTGGCAAAAGCCTGCCAAAACCCTAACATCAGAGGTATTCTAATTTGACGCCAAAATAGACTCACTGGCATCATAATTTGTAGGTACCATTCGAGTTCTCTATCTAGTGTACACTTGGGATCCAGAAAGAAGGGTTGCCAATGGCTGCAAAGAGATGCCCCATGATTTGTCTCTCTTTATCAAAGCACTTATTAAAAGCTGTACATCATGTTTCACTCTTCCTCCAGCTTGTGCTGCCATTTCCTCCCAGTTCAGCATTTCTTGCGCTGCACTTTTTACCATGAGTTCCACCATGGGCTGCACCACAAACACAGCACCAGGCACCGTATTTTATTAACATACTCCGTTTCGGCTGCAACATCTAAGCGAAGCTCATGTCTATTGGTCGAAGGCATGCCCCAAATAGATCCAATTAATTCCTACAACAGCAGCCTACTTCAGAACATGACATACACAAGAAAGACTTCTGTAGCACAATTAACTCCTTCGTTCTTGTGTGCGCTGAGGTGTGATATATGGCAGTGTTTGAACAAGATTAAAATAGAGCGCTAACTCTTTGTTCCAAGAAAGGATATGAAAAATTTACTTTAAATAAGTAAGAATTTCACAAGTCGGGCGTGAGCCGGAGAATATTAACCAAAGTGCAAATCGAGCTCGCATGAAATGTCTCGGAAACTGAAGCTTAACCCGAATTCACAGGGCCTATATCCGTACTCAATGGGACATACTTTTGCTAGTGCCAAAAGAATGAAACCTTGAGCGATTCATTAGAAAAGCAGGGTTTGAGCATACGTCGTTGCATCTCCCATTCCTCTCCCTTCACCACAAACATTCCCTTTCCAACGACTTGCTGAGAATGTGACGGTCCAGCGGAGACCTTTCAAACCACGTCATCCTGTTGATATTCAAGTCGGAAGTGGATAACAACCTAGGGGCGTCCTTTGTGATTCTTGGTAACTAGCTTTTAGTTCGAGGTTGTATTCATGCGTTCCAGACGTGGACCCACAGACATGATTAGCTTTCGCAGACCAGACTTTGTCCCATGTGAGAAGCTTGGGGTACTGTTTGCGCGTCTTGCCAGAACAGAGGCAGGTGGTGGAGAAAAAATACAATGCGACCATGTGCACCTACAAGAGTAGAAAAAAACTTCCTCGAAAATTAGATGTGGAGTAAGCACCTGTAATCCTCGAATTTGCCGGTGTTTCTTCATACATGATGGACGCGTTCGGTTACCCCATTCTAAAGAGTTCAATCATTCAGGCAAGGGACACGGGCAGCTTCTCCCTGTCAGCACCTTACTTGCAGATTTCGACCCACTTACTCTCAAAACTGAGACAGCCAGACGAGCCAGATGTGTAAGATTTGTAGCGACCGTTCTGAATATTGAGGAGGTGTTTGGCTCTGTTGTTTCAAGGTTGGTATTTAACTTCTTCTATTGGATATACGTTTTCGTTTTGTTTTTCAGAACCTTAGGAAGTGTCCAGAGAAGCTGTTTCGATGCCGCATTCTTTCTATCTCTCTCCCTCTCTTACCGGACTGCTGAATACTAGAGTATCAACCATTTGATTGCACCTCTTAGCAGTTCATTTGGTTGATAGGTAGTTGAGTGGTCAGCATGCAAACATTCTCAGCCTCGTTGTTTGATGTAGGCAAATTAGTGGCCTTTCAATCAACACTTTCTAGTTTCTAAAGATGCTTAACTAACTCCCAAGGTCAGAGATAGTAAGGAATTCCCTTTTGATGACACAGTAGTGATGTTAATGACACGCAATGGTGTTTGCAAATGTTATGAAAAAAATTCTTAAGAGTTTAATCATTTTTTTTTTTTTGGTGTTTGGAAATGTTAGTGAAAAAAATATTTAAGAGTACAATTCTTTTTGTTGGTGTCTAATAAAGGGTCATGGATATATATATATATATATATATATTTATTTAAATAAGAAATGTTAAGTAGATGGTAAATATAGATAAATTTGATAATATATTGTGATGAAGATTTTTAGAAACTTCATGGATGTGGATTTGATTTTAGATATGTTTGTAGTTGATTGGTAGATTAAAAACTTAGCCAATAAGTTTATCATATTTCACACATATTAATAGTTTGTGATACAAGCCAACCATGTGATGCATATGTTGAAAACTTGTCTTGTAAGTTAGACACATGTTGGAGGTCCTATAGAACATTACTACATAGTATTTAATTAGATAGTATATATGGAGGTAAAAGTGAAACCTTCTTCACTCTTGTCAATACCTTTCTTGTTTTGAATCTTCTTTTAAAAGATTTTAGTTTTTTTATCTTGAGCATTAACAATTTTAATTTAATATTATACCATCTTTTAGTGATTATCTATTCTTTTTAAATGATACAAAAGTGGATTGACTCTTTGATTCTTTAAGATTTATGTTTTTGATAATTTGATAAGAATACTAATTAATTATTTTTGTGTTTTTAGAATTGAGTGGATTATCTCACTTCTATTATTGTATATTGAAGGTTGTGGACTAATTATCTTTAAACTAATATTTAGTTTTTTTACATTGGTTTTTTTTAAAAAAATGTGGACTATGTTTATTTGTAGAAATTTTTATTTAGTATTAGAAGTTCCAAATTACCCTCCTCTAATTTGGCTTGTAGATTAAGAAAAGCACATAGATTAAGTTCACAATTGAATTCAAGAAGTCTTGCTACTACTAATATTAAAGAAATAAGGATAAGTATGCCAAAGAAGTTTGATGGAACAAGATCAAAGTTTTGAAGATTTCTGCAACAAATAAAGCTTTATCTAAGATTACATCTTTTTCAATACCTTTATAAATTTATTTAAGTTGAATTCATATGTATACTTTTATTTGACAATATTATTTCTTAGTTTGCACCTTAGATAGAAAAAATTTAACAACTCTTTTATGATCTTAATTCATTCTTAGAAGTCTTTATGGCTACATTTGGAAAAAATAATTGAGAAAGTATAGTAGAGACCAAACTCTAGATTTTACAATAAAAATTATCTTTAATTACTATATATTTTTTAATAATATTTATTACTATTATAGATTACTAAAAGATATTATATTGAATAGAGAGACATAATTTGTATCAAGATTTTAGAAAATTCTATTTAAAATATTAAAGATGGACATAAAATTATCTTTGGCTTCCTATCCATAAATTGATGGATAAATAAAATAGTTGAATGAAAATTTGAAATAGTATTTGAGATATACCATCAATTACCATAAAAAAAATTGAACAACTCTCTTGCTATTTACAAAGTTTGCTTATTATAAGGTATATTTTTCTATTCAACAAATACATTATAAATATTCAATAAGGACAATTTAGAATATTTTAGATGATTCTTAAAGATTTCATAAGATTTTAGAAATATTCTTAGAATATCCTAAAATACTTTAGATGATTTTAAAAATATTCTAAAAGATTTTAAAAGATTCTAAAAAGATTAAGAAAGTTACTTGAGAAGCGTCTTTGAGTTGCTTCATCTTCAAATAATATAAAAACTTCTTAAGAAGCTTCTTAATACCTAATATATATTGAAGTCAAGGTTGAGGGAATCCTCAATCTTGACTATACATCTTTTAAAACTCTAACTCACTTCTTTTAGTGTTGATCTTGTACTCATATGGTTTAATTAAATTCTTATTAGCTTTCTTATTGAATTCTTTTGTTCAATTTCTTATTTAGTCTTTTTTTATAGAATATCCATGATAATTTATCAAGATTGATTTCTTATCAATACTTAAGCTTACTTTTTCTTGATAGAAAATAGATTACCATTCTTTTTGAAGGCATCTAAGTGCTTTAGAGGTTGTGGAGCACCTTTATCTAAATTGATATTATTTAGATTTTATTTTTATTTTTATTTTTTTCTTTTAGAATGGTTGGAGGTGAAGATGTTATTATGGTTGAATCTCTCAAATCCAAATTAGATGTTATTATGAACAAAATAAATGCTTTAGTTCATAAAACTGTTAAAATTGAAGAGTTCTTTGCAAGATTTCATAGTGATGTAAGATATGAGTCATCAAATTGACTTACTAATTGTTTTAGGACAAAAGAATGTATGTAGAGTATCAAAATTATAATTTTTAGGTGAAGATGTACTTAGAGGATGTTAAATAAAAGAGAATAGTATTAGTGGAGAAAAAATAGAATCTTAGTAAGTCTTGAAGGTAATTATTTTAGTTGGTTTAGGATTTTTACTTATTGTTGAGTAGTGAGGATTAGTTACTAAGGTCAATATTTATATTGGATTTCTATCTATATATATTACTTATAAAAAAAACTATAAATATTAGTTAGTAGTTAGAAGAAGTCTGAAAAAGAACCTCATGTCTTTTTAGTTAGTTATATAGAAAGTAGGATTTATAATAGATTTAAATTTATTTTATTACTATAAAAATCATCAAGATAGGAAATTATATTCTTAAATTGATATTAATATAATAGAATCATTATAAGAATTTTAAAATTTATCTAAAATTTATTTAGAATTTTTTAGGAATTTTTAGAGTAATTTCTAAGACTTAGATAAAAATAAATTTTACCACTTGAGGAACCATTATGAAGAAATGGAGCAAGATTTGAAGGCCACTCTAGGCTTTGAGGCTAATTGGATGTTTTTAAATACTATGGTAAATTCAAAAATACAAAATTATGGAGTTTAATAGTAGAAAATAGAAAGACCAGCAGTTAGTATAGTCCCTATAAGAAGGGAGGTGCACAAGTTCCATATGGGTTGTAGCACCTTGAAGGTAGTTAGGAAGATAAGTCTAAGGCCTCATGGCCTCTCTCAAGAATCCATATACACTACTTATGAGCCTTAGTTAGGTTCGAACTCTTGATCTCTTATGCAAGTTATAATTGAAGTAAAAATTATTTATTTAACTTTTTATTTAATTACTTGTTATTTTTTAAACCTTCATAACTTATTCATTGTAACTCGGATTTATATGTTTCTTATACCATTGAAAAGATAAAAAAAAATTCTAAAAATTATTTTTTATTTTTATTTTTTACTTTTTATTAGATAAAAACTCAGTAAATAGACTATGACTACTTTTGTAGTGTACAATTGCTTAATTGTACTTATTCCACTTGTTTTGTCTTTTTCTTCTTTTATTCTTATTCTTGCTACTTTAACTTTATACCATATATTATAAACAAATCTTATTTGAGGCCATCTTGTAATTAGATTAAAGAGTGAATTTTATACTCACATAAGACTTGAAGCAAGTCAACTTATGATGCAACTACTTTTTCAAGCTTCTACATCCAAGGAGGCAATGGCACCTATACCTCAATAAGAAAATTTACCTATTCAATAACATAAGGAGTTTTGGATTAGATTTCAAAAAAAACTTGATGGTAAATCCTCAAAATTTCAAGGATTTATTAACTAAATTCGATTGATAACTTTTTTACAATCTGAGTGTTATCCAATAGAGAAATTATGAGTTGATTTAGTAGGAACCTTCCTCATAAGTTAAGACTTATTTTGATTTTTTTTTTTATTTAAAAAGAGATTTTTAATCTTAAGTAACTTTTAAGGTTTCTTAGAAGCATTTGTAGAAGCATTTGAAAAACATGATGAGGCTTCATTGGCAATAACAAAGATTTGTTTATTACATCAAAGATCATATTTTTTATGAA
Source organism: Physcomitrium patens (assembly GCF_059467195.1). Lineage (NCBI taxonomy): Eukaryota > Viridiplantae > Streptophyta > Bryopsida > Funariales > Funariaceae > Physcomitrium > Physcomitrium patens. Next base: position 5,355,687 of record NC_143414.1, on the reverse strand, counting down.
TTTATGCATGTAATTTTAAACAATTAGCTTGTAACATCAATTGAAATAAACAAGCTCTCATGAATCAATTCTATTGGAGATTAACAGATGATGTGAAAGATGTATTACTATCATTATTTAATCTTCAAATATTCAATGAAGCTATTAGCTAAGTTGTGAAGTGTAATAATTAATTATTTCAAGAAAGGTAAGTTCAAAGCTCCTAGACTTTGATAAAAAAATTCACTAAAAGTTTGTATTTTGCTATTCAACAAATACATGATTTCTACACTTCAAAGCTAAGGATATGCAAATTTATGTAATACAATTCAAACCTCTTATAACAAAAAATAAGAAATGTTGATCTCAATAAGGTCCATACTTATATTGTAATGAAGGTCATAAATTTGGAAATCATACAAAGAAACAACATACAACCAAGACTACAAGAACAATTATGTGAGAAAACAAAGATACCTAGTTATAATGAAAATTGTGCAGCTAGACATTTCAATACTTCAAATTCATTAAGATCTTTTTTTTTCTATCAAACATGTTCATTATTTTACTATATTTTTATTTCTTGGCCTACAAAAACTTCAAACAAATGCCTTATTAGATTCAAGAGTATGTGCTTGCTTTTTAGATGAAGATTTTTTTAAACTTCATAAAATTATTTTAGTACAAAAGTCAAATTTTGTATATGTAGAAGTAACAGATGATCGATCTTTAATTTGAAGCAATGTTATTTATAAGATCATACCACTACAAATATTATTTAGAGGCCATTGTAGTAAAATAATATTTAATATTATTAGAATATTATCTAATCCTATCATTCTAAGACTTTTATGTTTAAAAAGATATAATCCATCTATATGTTGGAGGTTTTTTAAGATTGAATTTTTTATAGAATTCTTTTGGAAAAAACCTATCAAGAAGTTATCAACAACAAAGTCCTTATTTCTGGGAGCAATGGCTTTTATGAAGATGGCTAAGAAGGAAATGTCATTTATTATTTATGCAATTTCAAATCATAAAGAAGCAAGCTTACTTGTAGCTATCTCAGAGTAGTATAAGGGATTTTAAGATGCCTTTGAAAAAAAGAATGCTAACATATTGCCAAAGTATTGACCATATGTTTATACCATTAATCTTTAAGAAGAGGCTCAATCACTACTTGGTCCAATTTAGTACTTATTACAAAACAAGCTTTTGGCATTAACAGATTATATCAATAAAAATCTTGCAAAGAATTTTATTTGGCATTCTAAATTTTTAGCAGATGCACCAATAAAAAAAAGATAGATATTTATAAATACATGTTAATTATTACACCTTCAATAAAATAATAGAAAATAATTATTATCCATTATTATTGATATCAAGGTTTTTGGAGCAACTTGGTTAAGTTAAGATCTACACCAAAATAGATCTTTGTGGAGCATACAATTTAGTACAAATTAAACAATGAGATGAATAGAAGACATTGTTTTAGATAAAATATGGATATTTTAAATATCATATCATATCTTTTTGATTAAAAAATATTCTAGCTATATTTTAACATTTGATGAATGATATTTTTTAAAAATTCTTAAACAAGATTATTGTCTACTACCTTGATGATATCTTAATTTAGTCCAATACTCTTGAAAAACATGAAGAACATATGCAATTAATCTTGCAAAAGTTACAAGATGCAGGATTATATGCCAAATTCAAAAAATGTATATTCTATTAACCAAAAGTAAAATTTTTTATATTTATTATATCCAATGAAGGCTTATTGATGGATCAAAATAAAGTTCAATCTATAAAAAAGTGGACAATTCCAAAGACAACACAGGATGTATAACGTTTTTTTGGATTTATTAATTTTTATCAAATATTTATAAAAAAATTATTCTGAAGTTGCTGCTCATCTCACTCAATTGACATCCAAAGACAAATTGAAATGGGGACCTCAAATACAAAAGGCTTTTTAAGATTTGAAGGTAGCTTTTACCACAGCTCTAATCTTATTGCATTCAAATTTCATGAAGGCCTTTTATTTAGAGACTTATTACAGATGGAAAATATGGAAAGGTCTACATAGTTGCTTTCTATTCTAAAAAGTTTTTAGCTTCAAAAATTAATTATAAGATTTACAATAAAGAACTTTTTATGATTGTAGACTCTTTTTAAGAATAGCATATTTTATTAGAAGGTATTATACATTTTATATATATACATCATAAAAATTTAGAGTATTTTATATGAGCTTGAATTTTGAATTATCACCAAGCTTGCTAGAATATGTTATTATCTTTTTTTGATTTTGTGATTATATAACAATAAAAAAAGAAACAATGACTATTAGATACTTTATTAAAGAAATCATATCTTGTTCCAAAGGTTGAAGAAGCAATATTTGATCCACAATATATTATTCTTTTGAAGCCATTTTTTTATTTTTTATTTTTTTATTTTTTTTTATACTACTTCTATAGTTACACTTGTTGATTTAAGTTTTTTTCAACAAATTCATACAACATTAGCTAATATATATTAATATTATGGCCTACTTAATAATATTATTTTTTTATTGAGGATCCCAATTTATATCAAAGTTTTGAAAATCTTTTTTTGAGATATTGATGGTATATCAAACTTTCCTCTATCTTCCACCTTTAAACAAATGATCAAATAAAACAATTTAATCAAGTTTTGGAGTAGTATTTATGATGTATCATCAACTATCAGCAAGATGATTAGACCTCATATTTATCTTTAGTAGAGTTTGCTTATAATAATACTTTTCATATTTTAACTCAACAAATACTATTTTATTCCAATTATGATTACCATCCAAAATTTGATTTTTTAGATATATGAAAGGATGAAAATCCAACACCTAAAGATCTTACAAAACAATTGTCATAGCTCTATAAAACTTTGAAGTTCCATTTATAAGTAGCTTAAGATTCTTACAAAGCATCTTTAGATGAATTGAAAAAGGAATTCCTAGCTTTTTAAGTTGAAGATAAAATATGGCTTCTTTGACAAAATATTCAGACTAATATGCATTGCAATAAGTTGAACCACCAAAGATTGGGCAATTTAGTATTCAAAAGCAAATTAATTTAGTAGCTTATAGATTGGAACTACCTACATCTATGAAGATATATCTAGTCTTTCATGTGTCTCTCTTAGAGGCTTATTCAAAATCAACTATTTGAAGAATAATATAGCTATTACCATGTTATATTAAAATAGATAATTATATACAATATGAAATAGAAAAGATTCTTGATTCTTAACAAAGAAAAACTAAGAAGAAGAAAAATACCAACCCTCTTATAAAAGTAGATAATAATTAAAAATATGAGATCAAAAAAATCTTAGATTTGAAGTGATACTAAAATAAGTTTTTTTTTTTTTTATTGGTGTAGATATGAAATTAGTGAATGTATATAGAAATCAACTAATAATCTTACAAATACAACAAAAAATATTGATGCTTTTTATTGATAACATCTATCAAAATCAAGATAAAGAATAATAAAACTTTAAGATAAAATAAATAAGGTTCAAAAAAGATTACATTTTATCTTTTATTTTTGTTTATAATTCATTTATATTTATAACTACAGAAGGTCGATTTGAAGGATATGAATCTCAAAAAACCTTGATACATTCTTGTGTATAGATGTTCACTTAAAAATAGTAATATATTAGAATTAGAATGGCTATTATCAAAAATAAGAATATTACAGACTCTTGAAATAAAACTAGAGAGAAGAAAGATATTGATAAGAATAAAGAAGGCTTTGCTCTTGCCTATATAAATACTATATAATCAGGAACTATGTGGTAATATTCTATAAGATCTTTGATATGTATAAAATATATGAAACATTTGTTTAACTTACAAAATAAGTTTCTTACATGTGTACTATATGGCCAACTTGTACCATAAGCTACTAATATATGCAACTGTCAAGGACATGAATCTCAAAGAAAGAAAGTCTCAATACAGTCTTACGTCACTTAAAAAGACTAAAAAAATACTCAAAGTTGGTTATATATTGAACTAGAACGGCTATTGCCAAAGACAAGAAGACTAGAAAGTCTTAAAACAAGACTAAAGACTAAAAAGGCATTGACAAGATTGAAAAAGGCTTCATTTTTACCTCCATATATTCTATCTAATTAGAAGCTACGTAATGATATTTTGTAAGACTTCCAACATATGTTGACTTTGCAAGATACATGTCTTAACTTACAAGATAATTTTTTTTTATATGTATGCTATATAATCACCTTATTCTATAAGCTACTAATATATGTGGTATAAGATAAATTTATTGATCAAGTTTTAAACCTACAAATCAACTACAAACACATATAAAGTCAAAATTATATTTATAAAGATTCTAAAAAGATTTTTTTTTAAATATTATGAAATTAATATATTTTTATTTACTTTTATGTAGTTATATAAGTAATTATTGGAATAAATATGTATGTCTATAATATTATCTTTTCTTCTAGAAACAAATTTCATGAAGAGCAGTCATCATCTTTTATAGATCTTAATATTTTTTATCTTGATTTTGATAGATGCCATCAATAAAAAGCTTCAACTGTCTTTATTGCATTAGCAAGATTCTTTATTAGCTTCTATGTGCATTCACTAATATTATAACTATACCAATGAATAAGATTTTTCAATCTATTTTGGCGCTGCCTTAAATCTAAGACTTCTTCCACCTCAAACTCTTGATTATTATTTATTTTTATAGGAAGAGGTGGTATTTATCTTCTTTTCAAGATATTCATTGTCTTATATGGCTTAAAAAGAGATACATGGAATAAAAAATAGATCTTTATAGACTCTGATAGATATAATCAATAAATAATAAGATTTACTTATTCATAAATAGGAAAAGAACTAGACCTATGATGGTCTAATTTATCTTAAAGACAAATAGTCTTGATATTGCAACAAAGTAACTATACCTTATTATCTATATTAAATTATGGTTATTTCTTGCAATAAGTATTTGCATTCACTTTTTATTATTTAACTTCTTTTAACTACATCTTCTTTGTTATATGTAATTTTAACAAATAATTTGTAAATCATTTGCCATAAGATTGTTAACTTTTAAAAATTCAAAAATATCAAATCATAGATGATAACTATAATTATCAAAAAAATGTGTTTGTTGAATAAGAAAATGTATGAGATTATTGTATGTAAACTTTGTCAATAATAAAAGAATTATCTAATCATCTTGATAATTTTTTATAATATATGTAACAAGATATAGATAAGATACTTGTATTGTTGACATATAGGAATAGATAGTTGGAATCATATTTGAGAAGTTATAGAAGTTTTTAGAATTGGAGCTAGATTAGTGGACTATGTAGGATCTATTGTAGAATATTTTGGAAAGAGCTTAAGGTAGTTATTTAGGAAAAATCCACCATAGAATCTTCTAGAAAGGATTTAAGATGGTTATCTAGGTAAGATCTACTATAGAACTTTCTAGAAAGAATTTAGGACAATTATCTAAATAGGATCTATTATCTAGGAATATCGTAGAAAGTCCAAGGTAGTAAACAAAGTATAAATAGGACTAGCTAAGGCCTTTTGGGTAGTTGGTCAAAATATAGCTTTGGATCTTTTCTCTAAGTAAAATTTGGTTTTGCAACTTCTTATTCAGTTCAGTTCTATTTTATTTCTGTTTGCTCATTTTTGTCTTTTGTATCTTATTTTGTTTAATTGTATTCAGTTTTTTTCTAATCCATTTTGTCATATTTTGTGATGAGGTTTTATGTTGCTATGGATTAGAAGGATCTTAGACTCTTGAGATAGGCTAGTCTTATTTTATTTGTATCAGAGTGAGTATTAGATTGTTCTTTGGTAGTGAGTGAATAGTCATCATCTAGTTTGAAGTTAGTTGTTGTAGTCATATTAGATATTATGTTGAGGCTACCACGAGTTACTCTTAAAAAATCAACCAAAAGATGAAAAGGCATTACAATAGTGGAATTTAATTAAAAATTATAGTATAAAAGATATGGCAGAGCAATCTCAGATGAAGGCTCAAATACAACATTTCTTAAGCTAGATAGCTACTTTGTAAGGGCAAATAAAAGCCTCTAGGATAAAAAAATCAACATTTGCTAAGCTGAAATTGAATAAGCTTAGTACATACTTTGGGACTTCAAGGCAAGAGGATGTATGTCAATGATTCTTCAATATGCAATAATACTTGTAATTATTTGGGATAAATACCATTGAAGAAATTATGTATGCAATCAATTAATTGAAAGATATGGTAGCCATTTGGTGGTAAGAACAAATTCAAAGCTATAAAAATCAAGGTGGATTTTGTGATTGGGAGGACTTTGAGACTGAGTTTAAGAATCAATTTCAACCTATCAATGCAAAAAAGATAGCATGTAATCACTTGACAAATCTTATATAATCTAGGTTGATAAAAGACTATATCTTTTGATTAAAGTCCCTATATCTTTAAATTGATAATATTTTAGAGGCAAAGATAATAGATTGATTTTTATGAGGTTTAAAATCTAAAAAGCAATGAAAGGTGGAACTAAAGAATCTACAAATATTTGAAGATGCAATTAAGATTGCAAAGAGAGTCAATGCTATAGATTCTAAAAATTATAGAGGACGACCTATATCACAAAGTCCTTGCTACTATCTAATATTATGGCACAACAACCAATGCCAATAAAAATTGATATCTTATAGGGATTATTGATATCACAAAGATGACAAATATTGGTGTGAAAGGGATAGTGTTTCTATTATCAGTAGCTAGGCCATCAAATGAGAGGTTATTTAAAACATCAAAATTCAAGCACCAACAAAAAAAAAGGTGAATTTATAGTCTTGAAACTCACCAAGTCAATAATGAAACAAAGTAGGAAAAAAAGCCTCCAAATAAAGGCATTGAGGCCAGTAATGGAAATAATTACTATCTCTCAAAGATAAATGGCATGGCCTTAGACAACTATAAAAAGATTCAACTAGTACATTTAATGGGACTACTAGAAAGACAACCATGTTGAGTGCTTGTAGATTGTGGCTCTACAAAAAATTGCATCTTGACCAAAATTGCCAACCAACTTGGGATTAAAACTAAGATAATCAAAGGAAGAAGTATATACTTGTAGATGACCAAGAGAATGTATTAAATGATACATGTAAAGAAGAAACCTTGAAGTTGACTGACACCTACATCTTAAGAGAGAGGTTCAAAGTAACAAAGCTCAGATATCATATTATCCTTGGTATACAATGGCTAGAGGTGAAAAATAAGCAAGTTGATTGGATAGCAATGACAATCTCCATCAAAGATGGTGGACACAAGATGATTCTTTGTACCTTTGCATTGAGTGAAGAAAAAAAAATAATCTGCAATTAAAGAGTTATTTGTAGAGATGACCTTTATGAAGAATCAAATACAACATAAGAAACTAATATATATATATATATATATATATATATATATATATAGTGGTTCTAAATCTTATATCAGTGATAGAAAAGACAATCAAAGGAATAGAATGGGTAGAGCAACTAATACAATATTATATTTTATTTGCTTATAGTATGCATAAATTAATTAAAACATATATTATATTTATAAGTCTTCATGTGGATTAGAGTGGTTAATAAGTAAATTTAAAAAGAGTTGATATAAGAAAATTTATTTGGAGGTTTATTTATTTTGATTATAAGATTTATATTATGTAGAATTTAGATATTTAGTATAAAGCTTAAGAAAATATTAGAGTCTAAAGATGAAAGTCTAAACTATTAGGAGGCTTATTAGAAAGGATGAAAACAAGGTATGGTTGGATGAAGGTAAGGGATGAAGATCTTCATCCCTATTGGTCGAATGTCATGTCCAATGGGCTTCAAAGAGGCTACATGGGATCTTATTAAGAATTAGGATTTTTTTTCGAGGCTATTTGAGCTTTGGAGGCTAGAATCAGTAAGTTTAGGTTTTTTGATACAATTTAGATGCAAATTTTGTGTAATTTGGAGTTTTTATGAAGGAGTTATAGGCACTCAAAGTTAAGGTATCAATTTCATATCTATTGTCACTCTTTGGGGCATAACATATACTTACAAAGAGTAATAAATGATCGGCAACTAGGATTGAAGAAAGTATTTTTTTTTATTATACTTTTTATGTATTGTTTGATGAATTCTAAGTCTAGATAAAGGAGTTATAAGGCATTGAAGATAGTACATGTAATTCAAAGACAACAAGTGAGTCATTTTATTAATAATAATGGTTGGAACCATATCTTGAGTTTTTAGATGAATTTTTAGCTCAAAATTTCTATAAATGTATGTTATTAGGTTAAAAAGCTCTAAATCAAAGTTTCATGGTATTTCATTACTTAATTTGTGAGATATAAAGAAAATTGAATGTAGATGTATGTAAGTAAGGATTTGAAGCTATTATTAGGATTTTAGTAATATCTCAAGATCTGTAATAAATTTACAATTGAAATTTGTTTTAGTAGTTGTTGAAAGTATATCAATACTTTATGTAAAGTTTTAGTTTTTTTGGATGGTTAGATTGTGAAATATGAACTATTGAAGTTTGAAAAAAAAAATTTCATAAGGATATATAAGGTTTTAAGATATTTTATCATATATTTGGATATTTTTTGTACTTAGGCTTATGTATTGATATAATTTCTCTAAAAAGGAAAATATTATATATATATATATATATATATATATATATATATATATATAAAATTAAACTTAGAACTTTAATATCTTAGACTTGATTGAGCATTTAGTGGCAACCAAAAGCCGAACGTTTTCTTGGGACAAACTCTTTCTACCTTGACAATGGAAATATTAGAATGTCTTTCCAACCAACCATCTTAGTAGCATGCCTCCTAATCAAGGTACCCCCTTTCAAATAGAACTATTATCTAGATTCAAATCAGTAAGTTGGCTAATTTATTACCTAGCACCAAATGAACTTGAAAAGCTACAAAAGATATTAGACTAAACTCTTAGAAGGGTCTCATTTGAGAAATTACATCACCATAGGAAGTACCTATATTCTTTATATCCAAAAAGGATGGTGGACTTTGACTTTGAATCAACTATTGAGGCTTCAATAAAGAGACTATTAAAAATATATATGCACTTTTATGTATGGATGATCTTTTTGATCAAATTTGAGGTGCGACCAACTTTCACAAATTGAACCTTTGGAGTGGCTATTGGTAGACACCTATTACAAAAAAGGATATAAAAAAGATGAAATTTTGTATGTGCTATTGATATTTTGAATAGCTTATTTTACATTTTGGCCTTAATAATGCTCCAGCCTCTTTCATGGGTCATATAAACAAATTGTTTTGAAATCTTTTGGATAAGTATATAATTATTTTCATTGATGATATCCTTGTATATAATAAAATCCTTGAAGAGTATGAATAACATCTATGAAAATTATTGCGTTGACTACAAGATAGTTATTTTTATTACAAACAATCAAAATGTGAACTTTGAAAGTCAAAAGTCACCTTTATGGGGGCATGTGGTGTCTTTCAAAGGCATACGCATAGAGCAAGATCAGGTAAAAGCAATAGAAGATTGGCCAACCCCCAAAGATGCTTCTAAAGTCCTCTTTATTTTTAAGCCTTGCAAGATATTATTGCCATCTTGTTTGGCTATTTGCATAGAATGTTACTTCATTGACAAATCTATTGGAAAAAGGTGCATCATTTGAATGGATATTGGAGCAACAAAGGACCTTTGATAGGTTGAAGGAAGTATTTATTACTGTTCTAATATTGCAATCATATGATTTTAACCTTCTTATTATACTTAACATTGATGCTTCTAACTTTGCTATCAAAATGGTCCTTCAAGAAGACTTTGGTAGGAACCTTCAACTTGTAGTGTATGAATTACATAAGCTCAGAAGGACAAAGTACAATAATTCTACAAGTGATCAAGAGCAATTAGCAATGGTACATGCCATAAAAGTATGGTGACACTATCTATTGGAGAAGCTAGTGGTTGTTTGAACTAACCATCAATTCTTGCTACATGATTTGCATCTAAAAAATATGAAATCATGACATCATTGTTGAGAAGAATAGTTGCAGCTTTTTGATATCCAGCTTGAATACAAAAAAACGTGACAATATATTGTACTAGACATCTTATCATGGAGACCAAACTTGTAGGCCAAATTGAGAAATAAGGCAAATAGTACTATTATTAATAATGTCATTTCAAACCTAATCAAAGAGATAGAATGGAAAGAAGCTACGTATCAAGATGTTTATTTCAAGATGGTTAGTGATCAGATGAAGGTGGGATAATATATAGTATCAAGATTATAGTCTTAATAATAGTTTATTCTATTTTAAGAAGTAAATTTATATTCTAAATAATGCTATACTTTGAATGTATATACTTTAAAAAAGACATGACATCCCAATATTTGGATATTTAGGAGAAGACAAGATTCTACAATAGATCTCAAGGATGTGATTTTGAACAAGTTTGAACCATGATGTTTAAGCTTTTATACGCTCTTGCAAGTCATATGAATATAATATGACATATGATATAGCGTCTCTTAAACTATTGTAGCCAATTCTATTACCTACAATACATTGGGAGCAAGTGACTATGGATCTCATCATATGTTTATCGCATACATCTCATAATTACATCATGATTATAGTCTCTGTGAATGAACTCTTAAAGCAACTTTACTTGGTCACGATGTGCTCAGATATTGATGCTCCAATGCTTGCATGGATCTTCTTTGATATTATCTTTTGTCACGATGGATTATTTTGTGTCGTTGTTTCAGATTGAAATTGATGCTTCAAGGGAAGTTTTTCACAAGCCTTGTTTAAGCTACTAGGTACATGACTTGTTATATCTACAACCTTCTATGCCTAAACAAATAGATAAATAGAGTACACAAATTAGATCTTGGAAGATATACTAGAAGAAATTGTGATAGTTCATCATAATGACTAAGAAGAATATTGGACGTCCTTGGAGTTTGCTTATAATGATAGTATTCAAAAAAGTATCAATCATTTACTATTTTTTCTTAATACTAGTCAACATCTAATTATGCCAATAACTCTCTACCATCCCACTAACACCAACAACTCAAAAATAAAAGAATTTATACAAAAACTTACAATGGCCTTACAAGAAGCTGGGCTATGCTTCTTTACTACACAAAATCAACAAAAGTAGTATGCGGATAATCATTGATGTCGTAATCTAATAGGACTATGTAGTAAAAATATAATCAAAATTGAATTTTTAATTAATATCTAATTATCTTGATTCAATAATAATTCAAGATATCTAAACATGGCTTTTATAAAATTCTCTTAATTAATTTTTTTGTCTTAATAGTTAGTAGATTAAAGGTTGATTAGTAATTTTACCTTTTAGGCTATAGAGACTCTTTTATTACCTTAGAAAGACCATAAATTAATAAAATCAGGTTAAAAGAGGTAAATAATTAGCATGCTTGATACTAACGTTAAGTTGAAAATAAGATTGGACTAAAAAATTCCTAGGATAGATTAAATTGATATCTAGAGGTTGACTGTTTGAGAGATATGGTCAAAATCAAACCTCTAGCCACTAAAATGACAACCTAGGATAAAATAGGATTTTATTCAAAGATCAAAGATTAGGATTCAAGAGCTAGCTTAGAGCTTGTTTTAAAGATGTAAGGCTTATTTTTGTAGGATTTTTTTGAACTTAGCAAAGGTTGTTCAAAATCAAGGTTCATTTTGATAACTTCGGATTTATACAATACAAATATGGCTAGTACTCTCAGTTAATTTATAAAATTGGTATCACATCTATAGTTCAAAATTTGGTAGTGGTGGTTAATTAAGTGTACTAAGTATATGAAAAAATTTATAAAAATCTAATGGTGTGGTTAAGAGATATCTAGGTTTTGGTAAGAGAAGATATCAAAAGTTGGTAGTTTAGGATTGGATAGAATTTCTATGATATCTGAAGATCTAATAGTCAAATCAAGGTGAAATTTGGCATGGTATTAGAAGACTTGAAGATCAAGCTATAAATTAATTTTGAATTAAAGTTAACAATTAAAAAATGAGAAATCATTGCTAAAATATTTGCATCAACTTTTCAATTCGTAGCTAAGTAATATTAGTATGATTTTTGAATGTTATTTTCATGATTTGTAATTTGGATTGGAGTGAAGTTTTTTTTAGTACATAAAAGACTTATAGTGGGATTTTTATGAAAAAATTTGCTCCAATTGGATTTTTAGATTAGAAGCTACAACTTTCTTAAGCTTGTTGATTAGATTTAAAGTTGCAAAGAAAATTCAAAATTACCTAATTATAAAATTAACAAAGCAAGTGGAGTTTATGTATAGTTGAGATTATAAAGAAGAGTATTTTTGAGCACTTTGTATTAGATTTAAGTACTTTTTAATTATTATTATTATTTATTTATTTATTTATTTTAATAAGGATAAATCATAGTAAGATTCTTGAGTACTTATAAAACACAATCCCACCTTCCATAGCTAAATGCTCGATGCATTTTCCAATAAGACAATACATAATATGACATAGCTAATATAAGATCTTTTGGAAGGATGATCAAGTGTTACTCTCCAATAAAAACTTACCACTTACTATATTAACTCAAATCTGTAAATTAGCACCTCATTGGCTTGGATCTTTCCACATTTCTACAATAATTTCTCATATCACATATTGTTTCAAGCTTCCACCACATATTTGAGTCTATCCAATCTTCCTTGTTTTACAACTGAAGGAATTTCATACCAAGCCAAAGCACTTTTTAAATTGATACTAACCACCACTACTACTAGTTGTAGTTGATAACTAATATGAATATGAAATAGATAGCATTTTGAAACATTACTATCTTTGTTGTGGCAATGGACGTCCACAACTTTAGTACAAATTTTTTTAGAAAGGTTATCCTATCTACAATGCAATGTGAGAACTTATACAAATCCTCATTAATTACTAAGAGACAATTTGGAGATACTATCAGGAGAAAAATGAGGACATTTTATATTTATGGAAGAAAATTAATTGTAATAGGATATAGATAATATATTTGTATTGTTGGCACATAGAGATAGATAGTTGAAAGCATGTTTAAGAAGTTATGGAAGTTTTTAGAATTGACGCTAAATTACTAGATTATGTAGGATCTACTGTCGAATATTTTAAAAAGAGCTTGAGGTAATTATTTTAATGGAATCTACCATAGAACCTTTTAAAAAGGACTTAAGATAATTACGTAGATAGGATCCACGATAGAACCTTTTAGAAAGAACTTAAGGCAGTTATCTAAGTCAGATCTATCATCTAGGAACATCCTAGAAAGTCCAAGGTGGTAGAACAAAGTATGAATAGGATTGGCGAGGGTCTTTTGGGCACTTGGTTAGATATGGCTTAGGGCCTTTTCTCTGAGTAAATTTGATTTTGAACTTCTTGTTTAGTCCTATTCTATTCCATTTCCATTTACTCAGTTTTGTCTTATATATCTTATTTTTTTTTAATTCTATTTAATTTTATTCTAGTCCATTTTGTCTTATTTTGTCATGAGGTTTTATACTGCTATAGATTAGAACGATCTTAGACTCTCAAAGTAGGTCAATCTTATGCCAATACACCTCAAATATTGTTTTAGAATTAGATTCACTCATTCTGTTTCTTCATGACTTTAATGATGAAGAAGCCAAAGAAAGCTTTATATCTACCTTTAAAATCTTAAAAATGATTTTTTAAAATCTTGATATAAATTGAGTCTTTCTATCCAATATAATATCCTTCGATAATCCATAATAGCTATAAATATTGTTAAAAAAAACTTAATCATTTTTTTACTTGTAATAAATTTTTTATATGGTATAAAAAATTCCATCTCGATAAAAAATCTACTATCTCAAATATAAAATTATATGAACCTAAGACAGAAATCTCCATGATAAAATCCATAGAAAAAAAAATTTATAATTATTTTGGAATAGGTAATGGCTAAAAAAATCCATAAGATCAATGACAAGGAATTTTGAATCTTGAACAAATATCACATGATTGTACAAAGTCTTTGACTACCTTCTATATTTGAGGCCACTAAAAATCTCTTAAAATTAATTTCAAAGTCTTGTTATATCCAAAATGTCTAACTATTGAAAAGTCATGATAAGCTTGAAGAACATATATTCGTGCTTCATCTTTTAAAATGTATAATCATCCCTCAAAATAGAATAGATTATTTTAAACTTTGAATTTGAAAAAGATATGAGATTTGAAATAATTATTCTTAATATCATAAATAAGAAAATCAAAGGTCATACTTAATTGAATTAGCTTGAAAAAGATTGAATCAATAGTCAATATTGATTTTACCACTTAGAGGTCAAAATTGTTGTATTTCTACTTATCTTCTACAATTAGATACTTGGTGCATTCTAAAGCAAGAACACACATAATACAATAATGGTGATTGGACTCAAGGTGTCTTTAGATAATAATGACATTCTTAAAATAAATCCATGATTGCAAGAAGCTCTTAATTATGGATCTCATAGTTAATCTTGAATGCTGAAAATTTCTTAGAATAAAATGTTACTAAAAGGAAATTGTCATCTATTCCCATTTATGTCAAAACAACATCCATAGCAAAGTTTGATGCATTTATTTCCATGAAGAATGCCTTAAAAATTTTCTTTGATACAAAATTCGAGCAAAAATAAATGTTGTTTTTAAAACTTCATAAGATGCTTCAACTTTTTTACTCCACTCAAGTTTGTCTTTACATATTAGATATATAAGAAGAAGTGCAATTTGAAAAAATTTCTTGATAAAGATCTTATAAAAATTGAGAAATTTCAAAAAATATTATAAATTCTAATTATTTTTGGAATCTTTAATCTATAATAGTTTGGACCTTCTTTGGATCCATTTTAAGACCATTGTTTGAAATCATTGTGAGAATAAAATTCACTCTTCAACTCAATTACAAGATGGCATCAATTAAGAGCTACTTATATTTGGTGGTAAGAAGTGGAAGTAGTAAGAACAAGAACAAAAGAAGAAAAATACAAAAACAAATGAAATAAGTACAATCAAGCAATTGTATACTACAAAACTAGTTACAATCTGTTCATTGAATTTTTACCTAGTAAAAAATAAAAAATAAAAATAAAAATATATTTTTATATTGGTAATTTTTTATCTTTTTAATGGTATAAGAAAATTATAAATCCAATTTATTATGAATAAGTTTTGAAGGTTTAAAAATAATAAATAAAAAAATTAAGTAAATAATTTTTACTTCAAGGATAACTTGCTTAAGAGATCAAGAGTTTGAGCCTCACAAAGGCTCACAAGTAGTGTATATGGATATCTAAGAGAGGCCAAAAGGCCTTAGTCTTATCCTCCTAACTACCTTCAAGGTGCTACAATCTATATGGAACTTGTGCACTTTCTTTCTTATAAGAACTACATTAGCTATTGGTCCTCCTATTTTCTATTAGTAAAACCAATAATTTTGCATTTTTGACTTCACTATGGTATTTAAAAATATCCAATTAGCTTAGAAATCTTTTGAAAAATGGAGCCTTCAAATCTTGCTCCATTTTTTTCATAATAACTCTTGAAGTGATAAAATTCATTTGGTCTTAAAAATTATTCTAAAAATTCCTAAACAATTCAAAATAAATTCTTAAAAATTCCTATAATGGTTCTATAATGCTAATATCAGTTTAAAAGTATAATTTTTTATCTTTATTATTTTTTATAATAATAAAATTAATTTAAATCCATTATAAATCTTACTTTTTATATAAATAAATAAAAATACATGAGGTTCTTTTTCATGATTCTTCCAACTAATAACTAATATTTATAGTTTTTCTATAATTAATATATATAGATAGAAGACCAATAAAAATATTAAATTTAGTGAATAACCTTCAATATTTAATAATAAGTAAAAAATATTAAATCAACTAAGATAATTGCTTCCAAGACTTACTAAGACTATAATTCTACAATTAACATTCTAATTTTTTATTTGTATAAGATTTCTTTACTATTCACCATATATTGTGGTTCTAAATACTCTAAATATATCTTTTTATCCTAAAACAACTAGTGAGTTGATTTAATGACTCTCAATGATGTATCCTAAAATTTCAACTTGAGTAGTGTAAAATACACTTTTCCATCTTGCACCTTTTAGTTTTTGTAATACACAACAAACATGAATTTTATGCTTTTCTATGTTCTTAAAGTAGATTAAGATATTATCTAAATAATAGAAAACAAAAACTTCAAGAAGACATCATTCATTAGTTAATGCATTTTTAAGTCTAAAAGATATGATATTAAATTCAAAATGTCCATATTGAGTTCAAAATACAATTTCCATTCATCTCTTTTTTTAATGTACATTAGATTGTATGTTCCTTGTAGATCTATTTTTGTATAGTTCTTTACTTAATTAAATTGATTAAGAAGTCTTAAAATCAAATGTAAAAGATATTCATTCTTGATGGTTATCTTATTGAATCCTCAATAGCCCACACATATTTGTAGAGATTTGTCTTTTTTCTTCACAAGTAAAATAAGAGCCCCGGTTAGAGATTTTGAATGGTATATGAATTTTTCAGCCAAATTCTCATCAATATATTTTTTAAATAGAGCCAAGTTATTTTGTAATAGATTATAGATTAGTCTAAATGGTAATTGAGTTCTTTCGTAAAGATCAACCAAATAATTATAGTGACAATTTTTTAGAAGAATATCTATATTTTTTTTCAAAAATATCTTGATAAACTTGATATTAGTTTAGAATGCCATTTGAGATCTTTTTTTCATCAACAATAAGTGTGGCATATATAGCAAAAGTTGAGCCTTGTTTTGCAACTTGTATAAAAGCTCTTATATCTACAAATAATGATTTGGATGTATTGGTCTTTTTGGCTTCTTCTTGTTTAACAAAAACTTTGGCTAAACTATGGAAAAATTCAAAGTTATAAGAAATCTAATCTATTTTAAAATAATACTTATTTAGGTACAATAATCGTAAAATAATTGTATTAAAAAAATATCTAATCACATTAAATATTACTAAAATATTATGACGACTAATAGTTATATCTAAAAGAATAATTTTATATATAATATCTTTAGAAGATAAAAAATAACCATCTATTACTTTTATATGTATAAGTTTGATTTTCTTAACTAAATATGTATCTTGTTTTTTGACAAAGTCTTTGTCAATAAAAACAAGTTGTAGCTCCTAAATCTAATAAAGCTAAAACTTTGTGATTTTTTGATCCTAAACAAACTTCTATTATAAAACAAGATGAAGGATTTGAAGAGACAATAAGATCTTTACTAGGTATTATGAAAGTTCCCAACTATACGGTGTTATATAATAACATGGTCATTAAGTGAAAGATAAAAAATATTTTACTATAAAAGAGCCTAAATAATAATATATAATAAAAAAATATAGATAAATAATACATAAGTAGTAAAATCTATTATTATTAGAACTATTTTTTATAAAAATAGATTTTATTTATTTTTTAAAGCTATAAATAAAGAAAAATAAGACAAATTAGATAAATAATAAATATAGTTATATATAAAAAAAATTAAGAATTAATTTTGATATAAATTACCTCAAAAAATACAAGAATTGGTACCAAGAAAGAATTAATTACCAACCAAGGTCAAAATCAAACCTTAAAGCACAAAGTTGAGCACCTATAGTAATTTTGGAGTTTTTTATATACTATCTAATTAAGAACTACATGACAATATTCTATAGGACCTCCAACACATGTTGATTTTGCAAGACACATGTCTTAATTTGTAAAGCAAGTTTTTTATATGTACACCACATAGTTAACTTATTCTACAAGCTACCAATACGTGTGGCACATGGTTAACTTGTTGACCAAGTTTCTAACTTATCAATCAACTACAAATACATGTAAAGTCAAAACTGCATCTATGATGCTTCTAAGAAGCTTTTCTAAAAGATATTATGAAATTAATCTTCATTTATTTACTTCTACTTAATCATATAGATAATTATTAGACTAAATATGTATGTCCGTGATAGCAACATGATGTCAACTTGTTGGCCATATTTTCAATCTACCAATCAACTATAAATATATCTAAAATCAAACTTCTACATTTATAAAGCCCAAATCACAAGGCTATAAATGGCACCAAGATCAAAAGGAAACACCCAAAGCTGCACAGAAAACTGCCGCAAGAGGTATCAAGAATGGTGAGCCACTCACAATCACAGGAATCCCATTATATGCATACATCTGAGGGTTTGGGTAGCAGGAATAGGTCTACACAAAACAAGCCCTAAGCACAGGCAGCACCATGTGGATGGATGTCTGGAAGCAGCTGGTCTGAATATCCCTACCCCTAATACGAGCTCATGGGGTTTTGCGAAATCGCTCACCTTTCCCTTTGCAGCCATCCACCAAGCAAAGTCTAGAAGAAAGGATGTAAACTGCCAGATGCATCCTTCTCAGATTGCAATATCCCGTAATACAACGTGGCAAAAATACCTTGATACCGAATATGGTACAAGTGTTTTGATTATCTAACAAGTCTACTACCACGGGATCAACATGGACATTTCATAGCATCCACGCTTCCAAATTCTTTTCTACTGCACAAATCTCTATTAATATGACTAACCCAAGCAGGAAAACACCCAGAATATCCGCTTGCATGACTCGAGCCTGCGTCAACAGATCTCTAATCACTGAAGAGTCGAATTGCGTAATTGATGCTCCAGTATAGGCTTAACCTCCTGGTTCTGCATTAAAACTCTAAATAGATCTCGTGAAATACTCTTGATATCATGATCACTTGATCTGCAGCAAGTCAGTTAAGAAAAGTTTAATAAGCCGTTTACAAAATTGTTGACCAAGGTTGACATAATAAAACTCAAGATCAAAGATGAAGTTCGTGAAAGGTGCATACTTCATGAGAGCCATCAGCGTGTCGACAGTTCCTTCTACGGATGCGAGCTGCACTTGTGCTTCAGAACTGCACATAAAATAGCAAACACAGGATGTAGATCAGCTTGAAATACCAAAGATGTGGAGTGGTGGGTTCAGAAGTTGGTTCAGTTAAAGAATAGGTAGAAAATTGCAGGAGTTATGCATAAAGTAGTCTTTTTAGGTAATTTCATTGGTCTGATTCATAAATGCATTCAACAAACATTAGGAATTACGAAAGGAAGTATTTCTGATACCTGGATCCACATAACATGCCAAGACCTAGTAATCCACGCACGCAGATCTCAGCTGAAGCTCCCTGGATGACCTTTGCTAACTGTTCAACTGCCCCCTGTTCACTTCCTCATTAGTGGCTCTCAAAACAAGCGGGACAATTGTACTATTGTAGAAGTAGGTCGTGAATATTTCCGGCTTTTCATTAGACACTGCTATAACGCAGCGCCAACCTGTCACCGCTCTAAGGATCTAGGCTACTCAAACTTCTCCATCCTTTCGATTAACGCAGCACGAGATAGAACTTGAATTATTACCTTGAGAAACAGACTGTTACGTATGTCAGGATGAGAAGACAAAGCACAGAGTGCATCTACAATTTCCTCTTTCACATTGGCTGCGTGACAACGTTATTGTAGTCAGAATGCTGAGGCAATGAAGAAATGATTCAAATTAGTGGCAACTGCAATCAGGACTCGAGTTCAGAATTGATGGCTTGTGAGGAGCAAAACTATGAATTACAGAGCGAATTCGTCGAAAGCAATTGACAACTAGCTTAATAAAAACCATCAAGCTGGATTTAGAGCAAACGATCACCATCACTGGCACTACACAAACTGGAGATGATAGCATTCTCAGCGTCAGCTTCTTGCAAAACCAATAAGCCTTCCACACTGCACAACATTCAAGAATACTCGTTTGGATCAGTGTAGAGGATGCAGATATGATTTTATACCAGAGATTTCAAGCATATTCTGCTGGAATATGCTTAGAGGTATAGATGCTAAGTAACATGCTGATTAAATGAAACGCTTATGAAGAGCTATTCAATCAAAGATCAAAACTTATACTGTCACTTTAAAATAGAAAAGATTCTTAAAATGCCTCCAAACCAGTTTGGATTTTGAAGCGCAAACATATTACAAAAACAATAGAACTGCAAATGCAAAGGTGATGACAATAGAACAGAAAGTACCTCTGCGCTAGTACGCTTATGCCTGCTGCTGCATTAAGTTGAAGACCTTCATCAAAAGGGCTTTCACCATCTCCTTTTAGGCACTGCACTAATCCCTCACCCTTCCCCACACATTCCAAACATAAAGATCAGAGATTCTTTCGGACCGTTGTTGGTTTGAAAATTTTCAATACAAACATTCGTTGGTTCAAACAACGAAGTAGAGTCACTAAACTCACCAGCATCGGCGTCTTCGCAGCTGCCAGATAAAGAGAGGGATCGGCAGTCATGATGGAGGTCAACGCTGCACATGCATTCCTCTACGCAAAAACAACCGCAGTTTCCTTATATTAAGTAGTAAACTGCAACCGTGTAGTCGTACATGACACAGAACAAAATGAAAGAGCAAGCCTTACAAAAGCTGCGTGCTGAGTGGGTATAAACATGTCAAACTGTGAGTGATTTCCACGAGGAGACAGAGATAAGAAGGGATTTGGCAGGATTTCAACGTGAAGAAATCAGAGAAACATAAAAGGGTTTAGAATGCGTCGGTCTGCAACGCACCTGCACGTGAACAGAAAGAGATATGTCCTGTAAAAGCGGAACTAAGTGTGGTATCTGTGCGAAATCAAACCAGTACGAAGTCAACTAAAAATTATATGCAGTCAGCTTCACAATATCCAAAAAATTACCAATCCAATTTGGACGACCTTAAGAAATGATGTCATATGCATAGCTCATAGAAATACGAAAGTGGGAATGCTTACAGCCGCTTCAAGTGAAGGTACTGCATCAGGCAAGGTAGCCAGCATAACAATCGATGCTGCAGCTTTGGCCATCACCAGGTGATCCTGCTACACCAAAAGGTCGTTTTAAGCTGCAAAACTTATGCGGTAAGCGAAGTTGATCCACAACTACAGAGTATATTATTTGCAACTATAATAATATAAACTCGCAGCTGCAAACTTCTTTCTCTGGGAAGGTGCTGAATTAAAAATAAAAGGTGTAAACAACTTCGAATTGGACTAAGAAGCGAATCTGGTGGATAGCGGCATACGTAAGAATATGTGACGCATTACTACATACCCCAGTCTCCAAATTAGCTATCTCCTTCTGGATTTCTTGACGGACATCTTTAGCTGCAGAAAATTTTTGAAAAACGTCACTTACTACTGGTGCCACCAAAGACTCCAAATGCAATGCGTAAAAAACTCAAATGCAACATTTTACTATAATATTCAGTCTCGTCACTCCAAGAATGGCCTAATTTTTCTACTATTCCAGACAATTGGATATCACGTTCGTTTTCAGAGACACAATCCTCTGTGATGAAGAGATACAGATTTGCTAGCAAGGAATTCATGATATATACAGCTCAGGCTAAAAGATAAACAAGCTATCCAACTATATTCCCCACAGTTCAGTTAATGATTTTGAATAGAAAGTCTGAGACTTAATCAAGCACAAGAGGGTGATATTCACATATGTAAATTCAACAGACACACTCCACATTTGTAAATTGAGTCAACCAGCAAATCCACAGCCCCAGATTCACTGCAAAGACACACTAATCCAAGAGCATGAAGGAACTTACGAGGAGCAGGAGTCGCATTAGAAGGAGCAGAATGCGTAGAAGCTGCAGCAGGTGGCCGCGGCGCTGCAGAGATTGGCGCTACTGGCATTGCCGCTGTCATAGCTAGCACGGAGAAGATAGGCAGATAAAAGGAAACAAATCGCGGTCGAAGCTAGACGCACAACACTGCCGCGACGAATATTCTCAAACTAGTAAAACTTCACACACCCTTCCTTAAGGACACTTAGCAACCTAACCATACAACAAAAAAATGTAGGCCAACCTTCACAATAAAATGTCCAAAAATCTCCAAAAATGCTAACGAAAATGTGTAAAGAGAAAGCAGATTCCTAACTGCAGCGAGAAACAGAAGTGATCTAGCATAGCTTAAAAAAATTCGGGAGAAACCGTCCAAATAGAACCGACTCAACACAATCTATACTCCCATTCGAAGCAGTTCAAATAGTATTCAATAGAGACAAATCGCTGACTGCTTTGGATAAAGGTGCAGTGACTCCTGGGAAGCAATCGTGTTTATTGGAATTTAGGGCAGAAGGTCCATTTCCACGGATTCATGACATGATTTCACCTATGACCGCCACGGTAACGCCTAAATCCATTTTCAGTAATTGATGTGTCCTATGAGCGTGCCATAGGGAGGACTCGGTAGTAAGGTGAGCAGGGAATTGGGAGGCTGGAAATTGTTTCTAGCAGCTGAGTAAATGACAACTGTTTATTGTGTTAACCTGAATATCACATCATATTAAGAAATTTCAAGGATTCATGAATGTGTTGACTTGATGGATACCTGAGGATTGATTCAAGTATTAAAAATGGAATAAAAACGATAGAAAAATGTTTAGTATTTGGTCGAGAAAACAAACTTCCAAACAAAGTTTCATGTATTTCTTTTAGTTCTGAGGGTATCTACGCGTTTAGAATACCATTTGGCACTGCAACTGCAGGGTTACAATTACAAGTCCGCTCTGTGCATGATCGGTTGTCAGGTGTCTCTGATCAGTGGGAATACATTTCTCCAGTACGGAACATACTAAATCAAAAGTAATCAGAGTATCGTCGAGCCATATGAGTCAAAAATTAATATGGAACTGCATAAAATAGTACAATGTAAGTGAGAACAGCACAAACCAGAAAAACAAAAGACCATGTCATCACGGTTGCATAGCCATCAAAACAAGGAAATATAGAGGTTCAGCAACATAGGGAAGAGATTTCCCAGAAATAAATTGATGTCAAAAAATAAGTTATCACTTCTAGGCCACAGAGCCGTGGATCAAGGTTCTTCAAACAGACTTGAATGTAAACTTTGTTCTCTGGGGCATGGGCACTAAAACTGCCATACTAAAGAGAATTGTATAGCTACTTTTTACATAAGACATACTTTTGATAAAAGACGGGAAGGGAGGACCCATCAAGTGGGTACGAGAAAGTAATCCGGTGGGCTTTGCAGTGACCTTGCAAGGACCATGCTGATAGGGACAGCAATTACGACGCATAGGGAACCCCTTAGAACTAATTCAGCAATAGATGAAATTCTTGCGCAACCGCTCCTTGCACAACGCACCAATGCTGTGTTGCTCCACCACCTACCTGATACATCTTCATCTTCCCAGACTTCATTTTCACCTACACAGGCCTCGCTGCCTTGGCTGATGTTCGTCGAGATAACAACTTCCTGCTCAAGTGACATACTCCTTTTCGCCTCGTTAGGTTGATCATCTGTAGTCCGGCTCACATCCAGGTCTAGGTCCCATTCTTGTGCTTTCTGTGCAGACCATTTGCGCTGAGACTCTGTGAGTGACGCGCAAGCCATATTGGTGTTAACGCTACCAGCTGATGTTCCAAGCGATCTTGTGATCTGGTGGCGTAGATCATCATCCTCCACTTGGACGCGTGATTGTTCGACAAGCTCAGGGAATTTAGAATGCTCTGAGTCACTAGACAAAGAAGAGTCTGCATTCTTTCCAGGAGATGCAGCAGTGATATTATGGACCTTCCTAGGTAAGGCGAAGGTCTCATGGATCTCCGTATGCCGTTCTTCAACTTCTTCTTCACTACTCTCCTCCGTGGCAGACTCGTCAGACGCAATAGGATTGTCTCTTACACTCCAACCTGAGTCACTAGAGCTTTCAACATCCATGTCTGCATCGTCATTGAAGTCGATCCTCTTACCTGTTCCATCGGCAATCCTTCTTACACCTTCGCTATTGACGTCAGTCGTCTTATCCATCCCGTCGTCAATCCCTCGAACATCCTCTTGACCCACTTCATCGCCCGGGCTTGACAATTGCGACTGCAGTGACAGTACTAATCGCCGCGGAGTGGTGTATGGCAAAAAATCCGCTGTGGTGATCAGGACTCTTGGCTTCTGCAAGACACGAAATAGTTTAAACAATTTTTACGATCTGAACTCTTTCGACGTGAACTCGGATCAAACTGTAAAACCTCTGCCGTAAGAAGTTTACTTAAAAGAAATACCAGGTACTACTGCAAGTGACCCCATAACCAGTTTAAGTGTCTGAAAAGAAAGCACAGAGTTATCGTGAACTAATTACCAGGGCACTATATCCGTCTTCTGGGTTGCTGGAAAAGTCATCAAGTTTCATGTACTGTGCATGAGAAACCCCTTCGTTCAGGTCATAGGCATTGGGGTGTCCAGTGGTTAATCCTTGTGAAAAACCCGTGTGGGATATCTGTTTATGCTCCAACAAATCAACAACCTTCCCAGTCATGGTATTCCTGCCGCAGCCCTTGATGTCGAGTGCTGCAGAGCTATTAGCGTCAGAGTAGCCACTTTGCATGCCTTTGTGTGAAACTATGTTGCTTTGTACACTATCTGCAATAAACTCAGGTGTCTCGGGATCTGGCCTAAAAAGCCCCATTGAAGTCGGCAATCTTGAATTGCATCGGGAGCGTGCCTCACTCTTGCCACACAATTCCCCATCTAACTCAGCTGAATTTCTGTACAGAATCTCCTCACCCTCTGCCATGAGGTCTCCTTCCGCCTCTCCAAATGATCGGGTGATGAGTGTCTCAAAGGGACTGAAACGAGATTCAATTTTCCCCTTAGGGTGATCCCGTTTGATAGTCGCTGGAGTAAACTCATTATCGTCGAGAGGTGCTTTCTCAATCCGTTGGTTTCCTCCTGAAGCTTTGTCACCTACCAGTTTGTCATAGAAAGGTGGGGCAGGTACATGATACGCTGACATGCATTTACGAGATACTGGGGTAGCACCATCTAGAACTGAAGAAGGTACATTCTCCTTACCCGCTGAACAAATAAACAAGCCGTCAAGTTATATTCAAGTCCTCAGATAGTTATCAAAGCAAAGGTGACAATAGGACAGCAACAAGGAATGAACTGAAACTTACAGAATGTAACGTGATTGTTGTTCACTCCCACAGCGAAGGGCGGGGCTGGTGAGCGAGGAGCATGGTCATCAAACTTCGTCGGAAACATAAGGGGGCGCTTCATCCTGCCAGTGGAATCAGTATGAGAGGTCAAAGAAGGGGCAGAGGCTGCAGAGTCGCAAGCATCAGGGGGAGGCGTGTAAGATGACAGGTTGTACGTATCCTGCGAGCTTGGGCTATAATTATTTGAACTCCAATTTCTTCGCTGGGGTGTCTCCTTGGTAGAATCAAAAGATTTGGAACCCCGGTAATCCCCATGATCTTCTTCCTTGACGGCCTCCCCATTCATGAGCATTTTGGCGGTTTGCAGAGCTTCCCAAACTGCAGTGCGGACGTGAGGAATTCTGTCGTGCTTACAATTCTCTAAAACCTGAAATCCACAACGAAAGGGCATTGCAGGTCAGTTCCAAAATGCGAATTTTTTGAAGTAAAGTTCAGCGAAGGAGATAGAGACGCTACTAATGCACGTAGTAACGCCCCGAGCAGCGCCGAGGGTCTGAAAATAGCATTGTCTTTCATCGTTGTTGACGCGGGTAGCGTCCTCGTCTTACAAAGGAGATCACATTACTTAAGGGGAGATTTAAGTGAAAGGCGAATCGCGATTCAGACCCGCGTCAGACTCGGTACGATTGTCATGTTACAAATGCTATTTGAAAAGCCACACCTGATCAAAAACGGCATAAAACGTAATGAATCAATAAATTCGGGGAGTCAAAGCTACCTACACTTCATTCAGCTGGAAGGAACACCAACCTGAGTTATTGAGTGGAATTCCAAGGCTAGGGTCTCTCGGTCAACGATGGCTAAGACGGCCTGCGCCATCTTTGCCGCACACTTTCGTTGCTGCCAAGAATAAGTACTGACACTTAAAACCTCTTCCGCAGCATGAAGCAAGCAAGCTCCGTACACATTCAGGGTTCCAGGATTCATGGTCGCTAACGAACGCGCAAGCTGCATGTGGGCGACTGTCCGAGTAGATTTGTCACCCAAGGCTGTAGTGGTCCGGTGGCAAACCTCGCTGACTAAGTCGGCCGGGGCATGCTTCCACTTCTCAGACTCTACCAATGCTTGCATACATGTTGCCGACCCCGCTGCTACGTGCTCCAGCTTGCCTACATCACCCGAAGCGACTTCAATGTTTCACATCCAAGTCATCCAAATCATATAGTGTTAATAGAGAACATTTCCACAGATTATTTCGTTGTAATGCTAAATTAAGACTACTCTTTCGAACGCTACGAGACCAAATGAGCTAGCCGAAATTTACCTGCTAGAAGGTCCACTAAGGGTCGGGACACCTCCTTCAGGATTTCCTCAGCCTCTGCTTCACTAGTATCCGGATCTATTGTATATCGAATGAGTGCAGCAGCCACTTTGGCGCAAGCTTGGTGCAGCTGTGGTGAACTCCCACTTGCAGATAAGGACCGAGTCAAGGTTGTCATAACCTTGCCAAATTGCGGAATGATGAGCTTCCCGTGCACGCGTGCAACTTCTTCATACAGTGATATGGCGTACGACCGCGAGCCTCCGGTGTCCTTGGACTCAGACACCTATCATTCAAACCCTAAAATTTCAGACAAGCCTCATTGCACTAGCACACTTTACTTGGCTGCAATTTCGATTACCTTTGCGCAAATTATAAATTGATAATAAGGAGGTACACCTAGAAAAAACGTTGAATCTAAACGAGTGACTAATGCAGAGCGATTGTTCTACTACAACTGTGCAGACGAATGGATGCGTTCACTTCGACCAACCCGTTCCAAACATTGTGGATTCTACAGGACATACAGATTACGATAAAAAAAATCATGCGAGTCATTTCGCTACTTGTTATAAACATCATTTAAGGCAGCGGAAATGGAGTATACACATTGGCCTCGAAGCTTTCGCCTCCTATTTCTAAAGAATGTGAAAATAATTGCACAGAGATCGGTAGTGTGACATTATAATGGATGACAATGAATGCAAGGTTAACAATAGGGCGTACCTGGGCCAGGAACCGAGGGACAGAACCAGGATCCAAATTCTCCACGTATTGTTTCAGCGCGAACAAGGCCACACGGCGACTGTCTCCGTCTTTATCAAGTCTGGCAAGATCCTGCCTCACCAGGGGACTCATGTACCCAGCGGTACACTCTTCTGCCCTCATCGTGACGGCTAGGAAGACGATGCAATGAAACACACACTTGATACCTCACTACGAACAAAACCCGGTCTCGAGGCACATTAAAGCATAAATTCTCCTAAGCATTCAAGTTTTATAACCTCGAAGCTGCACAAGCCAACCCCAATGTACACCTCCCTTACTTCACCATTTGAGCTAAACGGCAGTGCAGCACGAAGCGAATATGGATAGAGCTATCTAAGCGTACACTATCAAGGAGAGCAGCGATACCGAGGTGCAACTCGTTGCTTTTAGAGACAACTCTTACACCAAATCATCAACCCACACCCGGAAACAATCCCCAAGGAACAAATGCAGTCGCATCTTACGACACAAACTTTGCCGGCTCTAAGCAAACAACTCCCAGAGCTTAACCGCGGCGCACCACCCGCGCATACATTAGAGCGACAGAAAGAGGGGGAGAAGGAATGGAGTAGGCGAGGAGCCGTTGGGGAACGAAACCAAAACCAATCAGGAATGCGGAAAAATTGAATGGAAGAAAGTTGCGAAATACAGTGGAAAAAAGAGCGGAGGAGAGTAAATCGAACCGTGGAATCAAGAAAGAAGATGAACCGTTAAAAACGATGCATCGGAGAGGAGAAGATGCAGTAAAAAAGAAACGGCGGGGAGACTCGCCATATCCAGCAGAGGGTTTGACGATACGAGCAGGGCCAGTGACGAGAAGGACGAAGGCCCTCGACAACACGGTCCTCGTATACAGAAGCGTATGGTGATGTCGTATACGGATTTTAAAATAGCTGGGTCCATTACTTGCACCCCTGTCACAACTGAAAAGACATCGTTTAACTTTGTGTACAAGATCGACAGAATGATAAGCATGTCCATCTTCAGTCTCATTGGCTCAGGTTATCGAAGTTCAAATAAGCCAGAGATGTTGCAAAAAACACCATACATATCTAACAAAATAGTGCAATAGAATTAAGGAGTTGTTAAAGCCACACCCCAATTTTATTAACGCCACACCCCCTTGCCATCTCATGATTCATTTAGTCCCTAACCCTTGTCCTTGTCCCCCCATTTCCATTCCTAAACCCCATCTCTACTTTGTCCCATCCCTGTTTTTATTACAGCAATTACTAATGTACAATAATCTTTTTGGTACATTGTACAACTTATTTATCATTTTGTTTGTTCATAAAACTCAAATTTTCTAAATAAAACTTAAAAATGTTGCTTGTATTGAAGAAGAACAACTTGAGTAGGTTGGTCCATAGAAAACTTATATAATGAATCTTCATTATTGTTCTCAATTTTATTGAAGCAACTCTCTCTTTCTCTCTCTCTCTCTCTCTCTCTTTCTCTCTCTCTATGTATATATATATATGAATTAATATTGTGTATAAGATTTTAATATTTAGACTCCAAAAATTATAATTTAATTAGAAGAAACTTTTGAAGACCTATATTAAATGCTTTCTTTTCAAGTTATATTCCAAATCCAAAATAATTGGTTGAACTAATTTTTAATGAATTTTTAATAACTTCTTAGTTGAATAGTTTTCTTTCATGTGGATAAAGTGTTTATTACTAAAAAAAACTATATGAAAAAGTCTCAAATTGTTAGGGACATAGTCTTTAGAACTTTCTAGAGACAAGTTTCTAGAACCTTCTAGAAGCAAGTCTTTGGAACCATCTAGAAGCTTCCTAGTTGGTGGAAGTTACTTGAGAAGTTTCTTAAATAGGAGTATATATTGGAATCAAGGCTGAAGAGTTCTTCAGTCTCGACAATACATCTCTTGGAGCTCTAGCTCACCTCTCTGGTATTGTTCTTGTATTCATCTGATTAATCTAGTTCTTATTAGTTCTTCTTGAACTTCTTGTTAGATCTCGAGCTTGTATTTCTATGACCGTGACAATTTCTGTGTCTATGATAGTTTGTGTGTGAATGAACTCACCTCAGATATTAGAGCTAGTTTCTTCCTCATTAGAGTGTGGATTATCCCTCTACTTCAAGGTGTACTAGCATTTTAGAGGTTGCGGATTACCCTCCTCTAAACTGATACTTCTTTTGTTACAATATTGAAGTCTTATTCTTCTTGGAGAGAGTGGATTACCCTCCTCTAAACTGATACTTCTTTTGTTACAATATTGGAGTCTTATTCTTCTTGGAGAAAGTGGATTACCCCTTTTCTTGAAGCTCTTAAGGCGTTTTAGAGGTTGCGGAGTACCCTCCTCTAAACCAATATTGTCTTCTTGTAGAGTCATTTTTGTCCTTCTCTTAGAATGGCCGGAGGCCAAGACATTAGTATGACGAAAAGTTCGGAGTCCAAGTTGGATGCTATCATGAATGCCCTTGCTCTGTTATCACAAAGAACTATAGAGATTGAAGGAGTCATGATAAGGCTTCATAATGATGGAGCATTTGGGATGGCACAATCTAAGTTGTACCAGCCTCAAACTTCTGCACTTGGAGAAGCAACTTTGCCTCAGGTTTGACAAGCACCACTGGTTCTACAACATAAAGAGCCCTGAGTTAGCCTTCTAGACAAGTTTGATGGTACGCATTCCAAGTTTTGAGGATTCGTCAATTAAATCAGGTTGATAACAGTTTTACAGCCCGAACGCTATCCAATGAAGGAGTCACGTGTTGGGCTTGTTGGAACCTTACTTACAGGGCAAGTTCTATCATGGTTTGCTCTTTTGTTTGAGAAACGATCGTCGATACTAAACAACTTTGAAACCTTTTTGGAGGTGTTTGCGGAAGCATTTGGTGAACACGACAAGGTTTGATGGGCTACAACAAAGATTCGATCACTATGACAAGGAATGTACTCTACATCAGTCTATGCATCAAATTTTAGGCAATTAGCATGCGACATTAATTGGGACGAAGAAGCATTGATGAGTCAATTCTATTGGGATTTAAGGGACAATGTGAAGGATTTGTTGTTTACTCTTCCTGATCCGCGAACGCTCAAAGAAGCTATTAGCCAAGTTGTAAAGTACAATAATCACCTATTCCAACGTCGCTAAGACCAAGGCTCAAGACAACATACGGTTTGTCACGCCTCAACTATGTCGGCAAGCAGCATGAATTCACATTCAGAGGTAGAAGACATGCAAATTGATACGATACGTGTCAAATTCCTTACTTTAAAAGAAAAAAAGCGACATATGGAAGAAGGTCTATGCTTATATTATGGTGAAGAAGGCCACAAAGTTGGAAACTGCCTCAAGAAGCAAAATTGACGCATTGTCAAGACCAAGGGTGCGTTTGCTCAGGAAAACGAGGATACCCAGCCACAATAGGAACCGTGCGGCTGGACAGTGAAATATCGCAACAACAACCAAGTTCCTTTCTTTTCGCTCAACCTGCCCTTTGTTTTACAATCCTTTTATTTATTGGCCCTCAAAAACTGACAACCTTAGCATTATTAGATTCATGAGCATCTGCTTATTTCTTAGACGAAGAATTTGTGAAGCGTCATAAGATCCCTTTAGTACAAAAATCCAAACTTATTCACGTTGAGGTCATAAATGGGTGACCTTTATTGTCTGGTAGTGT
Source organism: Physcomitrium patens (assembly GCF_059467195.1). Classification (NCBI taxonomy): domain Eukaryota; kingdom Viridiplantae; phylum Streptophyta; class Bryopsida; order Funariales; family Funariaceae; genus Physcomitrium; species Physcomitrium patens. The sequence goes on along the minus strand of NC_143414.1, from coordinate 5,324,688 downwards.
CACCCATGAATCAAAACCTATAGAAGTAACGTTTAAGAGCTATAGTAGTCATATTATTTTTAATATTATTAGAACCACATCAAATCCTATTATTCTTGGTCTTTCTTGGTTGAAAAAGCATAATCCATCCATAGATTGGAGGTTGCGAAAGATGACCTTTCCCACAAAACCATCCAAGAGCAAGCTTAGTAGAAAATCCCGAATAGAGAAATCTTTATTTATTGGAGCAAGAGCGTTTGTAAGATCGTCCAAGGAAGGCACACCATTTGTCATTTATATGGCTCCAACTACCAGAGAGAAGATCTCGACAGCAAATATACCAGAGCAATATAAAGATTTTAAAGACGTGTTTCAAAAGAAGAATGCTGACATGCTATCGGAATACCGACCATATGATTGTGCCATACACTTGCAAGAAGGAGCACAACCGCCTTTTGGCCCAATCTACAATCTATCGCAGACGGAGTTGGCGGAGTTGCGAAAGTACATTGATGAGAATCTAGCCAAGAACTTCATCCGTCATTCAAAATCGTCAGTTGGGGCACCCATCTTATTTGTGAAGAAGAAAGATGGCTCGTTGCAGATGTGCGTGGACTATCGAGGCCTCAACAAGATAACAAAGAAGAATCGTTACCCGTTACCCTTGATTTTTGGTCTCTTAGAACAACTTGGATGTGCAAGGATCTTTACAAAAATTGATCTAAGGGGAGCTTACAACCTTGTATTAATCAAGGAAGGAGATGAGTGGAAGACAGCGTTCCGTACAAGGTATGGCCATTTTGAGTATAATGTCATGCCCTTAGGTCTTACCAATGCTCCAATGATCTTTCAATATATGATGAATGATATTTTTTGAGAGCACCTTGACGATTTGGTTGTCATCTACTTGGATGATATTTTGATATTTTCCAAAAATGAGGAAGAGCATGAAAAGCATGTTCGTTTGATCTTGGACTATATGCCAAGTTAGAAAAGTATTTATTTTTCCAAATGGAGATGGAGTTTTTGGAGTTCGTTACGACTACGAAAGGCTTGAAGATGGATCCCAAGAAGGTAGAAGCAATCGTGTCTTGGGAGGTTCCGAAGACGGTTAGAGACGTATAATGCTTTCTTGGTTTTGCTAACTTCTATCGGATCTTCATCAAGAATTACTCTCAAGTTGTTGCTCCTCTCACTCGGTTGACATGCAAGGATAAGCTAGAATGGGGACCTCTAGTAGAGAAGGCGGTTCAAGACCTGAAGACGATATTTACTATAGCTCCAATCTTGGTACATCTAGACTTTACAAAGGCCTTCTATTTAGAAATTGATGCTTCGAATTTTACTTTGAAAGCTGTACTTTCACAAATGGGAGAAGACAAGAAGCTCCATCCGATTGCATTCTATTCTCAAAAGTTCTCTATTGCTGAAATCAATTATAAGATCCATGATAAAGAACTTCTTACTATAGTGGATTCTTTCCAAAAATAGCATCACTTTCTTGAAGGAGCTGCACACCCAGTGATCGTATACATGGATCACAAGAATTTGGAGTATTTCATGTCAGTTCGAGTTCTAAATCGATGTCAAGCTTGGTGGAGTATGTTGCTATCTAGGTTCGATTTTGTTATCACTTATCGACCTAGAAAGCAGCAAGGACTATCCGATGCCTTATCGAGGAGATCGTATCTTATACCCAAGGCTAGAGAAGCAGCGTTTGATCAACAATGTACGACGTTGTTGAAGCCAGAGCAATTTTGGCTTTGCGCTACTATTGTGCCAATTAATGCTGACTTCCTGAAGCAAGTATGTGCCGTGACCATTGAAGATTCAGTAGCCATTGATATCAAGCAGCGTGCCAATAACGACAAGTTCAAAGTGGAGGGAGATCTTTTATACTTTGAGGAGTGATTGTATATTCCAAAAGGTCCAACATGACTCCGAGTTTTTCAATCTCGCCACGATTTTCCAGTTGCCGGACATTTTGGATTCAACAAGACCTTGGAGCTTATTTCTCGAGATTTTTGGTGGCCCCAAATGTGGAAGGATGTAAAAGATTTTGTCCTCTCTTGTGATATTTGTTTAAGATCCAAGAATCCTCGGCATCGCCCTTATGGACTTCTATAGCCATTGTCGATTCCACGTTGACCATGGTCTTCAGTTTCCATGGGCTTCATCACGGACCTGCCATCATTGAACTCATTTGACAACATCTTTCTTGTGGTAGATCGGCTTACAAAGATGGCACACTTTGTCCCTTGCAAGAAGACATCGTCCAGTGAAGTCACAGCAACGCTCTTTCTCGATAATGTGTATCGATATCATAGACTACCAGATGATATCGTATCAGATCGAGGAACCCAGTTCGTATCAAAGTTTTGGAAATCTCTCTTTGAGATACTGAAGGTGGATATCAAGCTTTCTTCGGCTTTTCATCCTCAAACTGATGGCCAAATGGAACGGATGAACCAAGTCTTGGAACAATACTTACGATGCAGCATCAATTATCAGCAAGACGAATGGATCGCATATCTGTCGCTAGCCGAGTTTGCATATAACAATACCCTCCATGCGTCGACTCAATACACACCATTCTTTTCCAACTATGGGTATCATCCAAATCTTAATTTATTGAGTCCATCAATAAATAACAATCCAGCACTTGAAGGATTTGTGAAGCAACTATCAGAGCTTCAAACTATGTTGAAGCTTCAATTACAATCCGCTCAAGAATCCTACAAGGCGTCTGCAGATAGATTTTGGAATCAAGCACCTACTTTCAAAATTGGAGATAAAGCATGGCTTCTTCGACGGAATATCAAGATCAAGCGACCATGTGATAAGTTGGACTATCGAAGATTGGGACCATTTATCATCTAGAAGCAAATCAATCCAATGGCGTACCGTCTGGAATTATCGGCTTCTATGAAGGTACATCCAGTCTTTCATGTTTTTCTGTTGGAGCCTTATCGAGAGTCGTCTTTTCTTGAAAGAGTACAATATCTGCCACCTAATATTGAGATCAAGAACCACAAGGAATACGAGGTCGAAAAGGTCTTGGATTCACGACAAAGGTGGGATAAGTTGGAGTATCTTGTTCATTGGTGCGGCTACGACATTAATGAGCAAACGTAGGAACCAACTGAAAATCTTGCCAATGCGTCGCAAAAGGTACATGAGTTTCATTAACAACATCCTCATAAATCTAAGCCGGTTTGACGATAGCTTCCTTTTGAAGCTTGCTCACCCAAGAATATAAGAAAGGGGGAGAGCACCACGAAAATTTGTAGTTGATGTAATTATTTTTTCCAAGATAAAGTAGAATTTTTTCAATAGCCATAGTTTGGTCTTCTGATATGGATAGCCAAGAGATAGATACTATGCCAGTCAGATTATCTCAACTGACTAGCTCACGAAGGCGACCCCGAGATGAAGAACCACCTACACCACGACGACGATGGAGGATATCGAGTAACCAATCACTGGTGATTATATTTGAGTTCGAGCCTGCTTACGATGGTCAATCAGAAGGCGTCTTTGCAGGACAATTTCACAATGAGGACATGGAAGTTCATGCTTGGTCAGAAGTCGAAGGCATGGGCCATTACTATTGGCTTCAAGGGTCGATGAACCACTTGCCTTGTGAACAACAGTTGGAGTTCATAGCAGACGTTATGCGACAGATCTTCATTTTCTTGCATTGGTATTGATTAATAACATTGCTTCTCAGAGACCTCGAAGCTAAAGGAGGGGGTGATGTTAGGAACATAGTCCTTAGAACCTTCTAGAGACAAGTTTCTAGAACCTTCTAGAAGCAAGTCTCTGGAACCTTCTAAAAGCTTCCTAGTTGATGGAAGTTGCTTGAGAAGTTTCCTAGTTGGTAGAAGATGTTAGGGACATAGTCCTTAGAACCTTTTAGAGACAAGTTTCTAAAACCTTCTAGAAGCAAGTCTTTGGAACCTTCTAGAAGCTTCCTAGTTGGTGGAAGTTACTTGAGAAGTTTTCTAAATAGGAATATATATTGGAATCGAGACTGAAGAGTTCTTCAGTCTCAATAACACATCTCTTGGAGCTCTAGTTCACCTCTCTGGTGTTGTTCTTGTATTCATCTGATTAATCTAGTTCTTGTCAGTTCTTCTTGAACTTCTTATTAGATCTCGAGCCTGTATTTCTGTGACCGTGATAATTTTTGTATCCGTGACATAAATATGTTTTATATTTTTTCAATCTGACTATTAAAATTTTATATATAATATTAATTCATAAAATAAATATAGATATGGGATGGAAGGGACAAGAATAAGGACTAAATGGATCATGAATTGGCAAGTTGATGTGGCATTAATAAAATCAGGATGTGGTTTTAACAACTTTCTTGAATTATTAGAATAGATTAAATCTTGATTGATTATTTTTGTTTTTCTTTTTTCTTTAGCTAAAACATGTTGTGATTGTGTATTTTAGATGAAAATTAAAATACTACCTACAAATAAATTTAATCAAAATTGAATTTAAAGTATACTTTATTATTATTATTAATAACATATATTTATTATCTATTTTTTTTATAGTTTAGGTATTAATTGATATAACAAGCAAGAATTATTTTTTATTTAACATGTGTAAAACTATACTAAAGTAATATTATGCTTATTGAATGTACCACAATTCAAAGACAAATCAATCAATTAACCAGTACAATATGTCAATTCTAATAACTTTATTACTTTTAATAATATTTATTTGCAAATACTTAAAAAAAATTATCAATTATAATGTATGCTTTGTATATTATAACATACATATTGTTTTTATTTTATTTATATATATATATATATATATATATATATATGGAGTTGTTAAAGTCCCATCCTCTTTGCCATCTCATGATTAAATCCGTCCATCTTTCAATCTATGTTTCTTGTCTTTCATTTCCAACTTCCATCCTCCATCCTAAATCCCTTCATCCCATCATTGTCATTATTATTTTAAAATAAAAGACAATTTTTTTATTTAGAATTATTATTTATTTTTATTTATTATTTATTAATACAATAAAAATAAAATGATTTTATATTTTTAATCAACATTAATTTTTATAATATTTTTTTTTTAAAACTAAATTAATTTTAGCTATTTTAGCTTGAATTAACATCCAAAGAATAAATTGTGAATATTAATAAAATTTAAAGTGATTTTAATCAATAATTATTTTTTATAAAAACTAATTGTGTAAATAACTAAAATTAATATCTATATGAATATATATATATATATTATTTAAATATATTTACATATTTAATATAAATATATTAAATATTTAAGTATATATATATATTTTTTTTTCTTTGAAAATAAATAACTTTAAGATTAAGTTTTGTTGCAATGGCAAATCAATAGGACAAGAAGTAGAGGCTAAGAACAATGGATGGAAGATGGGAGTTGGAAAAGAGAGACAAGAGATGGGAGATAGGGACTGGAAACAAGGAATGAAGGATGGGGATTAGGAACAAGGGATAGGAAGATGAGGGCTGGAAAAAAGAGATGGAGGATGGAGGCTTAAGACTAGGATCAAAGGACAAAGGACAAGAGACATGGGTTGAGAATAAGGGATGAAAGATGAGGGCTAGAAACAAATGACGAAGGATGAGGGCTAGGAACAAGGGACAAGAGACGAAGGCTGGAAAGAAGGGATGGAGGATGAGTATTAAGAATAATGGACATCTATTATATATCTCCAAATATATATTAAGATATTTTTTATTTTTATATTATTTGTATAATTTATTGAATTAAATATATTATATTTTAAATCATAATTTACATAAATTTTAATTTAGTAAGAAAACATGGTTTTAGTTGATGATAATTATTTTAAACATTATAATTTATTTTTTAAAATTTCTACATTATTCTTCAATACAATGATAAAATGCTCAATTTGTTTTTGTTTTTGATTTTGTTTTTTTTTTTCGCTTTTTGCTTTTTTCTTTTTATAGATCTAACTAATCCAATATAAATATTTTTTTATCAAAAAATTGGAAATAATTTTTTAAACAAAATACTATTTTATAAAATATATAACAAAAATAGTATTATTTTAAGTTCATTGCAATTATTTTTTAAAATGTATTGGAATTTATGACTTCATTGAATTACATAATTTGTTTAATTTAAACCATATATCTACAACATATTAAGATAAGAATATTTGAGATTATTATAGGATATAAAGCAATAGTAGAAAATATATATTTTTTAATTAAATTTGTATACACCAATATTTCTAATTATAGAAAGAGTAGAATACTTAAAGTTAGAATAAAAAATTGAAAGTTTAGCACAATCTTCATTTTTTTAAAAGATATAATATTAATTAATAATTATTTCTAAAGTTAATGCAATATACACACACATATATATATATATATATATATATATACACACACACACATAATTTGGAGATAAATCTTATATTTATCTACAACAAAAAACTTAAGTAATTTACAAAAAAAGTTATATAATTTCCAACAATAAATCTGATTAAGTTTTAATGAATTACATAACTTCTATTGTTATAGTTTGTGGTAAAATTAACCAACTTATGGTTGATTTTAAAACCTACTTGATTAAAAGGCATGTTGTATACTATTATAACATGAATTTTAATATACTGCTTGATTTGAAATAAAAATATAAAATTTGAGTTATTTAATTTTATTCCAATAATTTTATTTACTGTAATTGAAATAGTCAATCATTTATCTTTAGGAAATTGCAATATAAGAGTAGATAAATTGCATTTATAATCCATGATTTCAGAATTCAATCATAAATCAAGTGATCAAACTTATTTTAAAATACAAACTTCTTTACATTTTTCTTTTATTAGTATAGATTAATAAATAAATAAATATATATATATATATATATAAGCACATTTTTTTAGTTAAATTATTTAAAATTTGATAGTGAATCAGTTAGTTTTTATTTTTTTATAAATTTTGTTTGTGATTTACAAGTAGCAACACAATCCAAAGACAACCTGTAGAACTAATTTTGATAACATATTCAGAAAATAAATAAATTAACAAATTCTACATAGCTTTGATGCCTGTTGGGTTTGAAAAATATAAACTACAAGCTGACACATTTTATTTGGAATCAGCAATTTCATTAATCCAAGGTTAAAATTTCATTTCATAGTTCCTAATTTTATTTTTTTGAGTTCAAACTAAGATCTTCAAATGTAACATACATGTCTCACACCTGTATATACATACCTACATACATACCTACTTACATAGGAAAGATTTACGGTTCTGTTAAACCACATTTCGAAAATTAAATCCACCCAAAAAAATGCGATGTAAAATTCGAACATATCTCAACATGAATGTGTGTGTATATTTGTACTACGAAACACAACTTTTTTGAAATTTCCAACTTCCAACAGTCTTGATAACGTCGTCATTTCAGGTCAGTGACTCAGTGATCCTGTTCCAACATTCGTGTGCACACTAGAAGTGCGACTCCATTCGCATCAGTTGGAAGAAATCTGCCTCAGCTGCCGCTCGCCGTATCGCATGTGGATCTGTCGAGAATTGAGGACCCGCATTAAAGTGTCCAGCCGTTGATTCTAAATTTGCCAGCTCGGGGAACCTGGTCGAGAATCGTGCCAGGATTATGACCCGTTATTGGGAGAAGGGGGGGATGCGGAGCTGCACCGAGCACCTGATTCGACTCGTATGGACCGTGCCCGCATGTGCGCACTTCAACGCGTCGTAAGAGGTCGCGCAAGATCCATGAGCCTTGTCTTGTGATGAGCCACTCCTACGCTGTGGCCGCAATTGTGTTCGAAAATCCCGGGCCTTGGTTTTTCAAAATTCCTCGACCCACCATCCTGAATTGTGGGTTGCGATGAAGGCATCTGCGAATGGCGTTGCCGCTTCTCCGTCGGTGTAATCAGTGGCCTCATTTACGCAATGGGCTTTGTCAGTTGCCATCACTTCCACACAGTCTCTGAGTTCACGGTGATTGAATGCTGTAAATGTAATGCGGACACTGTTCACTTTCTTTCTTCAACACTCTGTGCGCTGAGACTATTTTCGAGCTGGAGATGATGGTATTCAATTAGTCGATTGTGAAACCCCTGGGTGGATCGAGTGCTTCATAGTGATCACCATGGACCATCAGTTACTGAGATGGAGAGGTTCGTGAGGCAGTAAGATCGATGCATTCAAATCGAAACCATGTGGGAATCATTTGCATGAATGATTTTGCGACCAACCAATTTTTACAGACAAGGGCATGAAACCGAGAACCACGAGTAGTATTTTCAAAAGATTCTAGAAAAAGAATTGATAATGTTAGAATGTTTATGGTTCCCTAAAAAGTAATTACTTTAATAAGTCTATCTCTATGTTGAGTGGGCATGTATGTATATATATATATATTTAAATATGTATGTATGTATGTATGTATGTATGTATGTATATACATATATATAGTTAAATATATGTAATATTTTTTTTTGGCAAACCATTTTAATTTGTGCAATATAATTTGTGCAATCTGTAGGAATCTTCTATTTTCTACTTCATAAATCCACACCCATCTAATTTAAATAATAACTGGCCTAATAAAATCTTTTTTATTTGGAACCAAACTAACAACATCCCATCTTAGACTATCTTTGCTTAAAAACATCTTCACTCACTATGCCATGCAAGAAATGCAAATGCATTGTATATTATGCAATCTTGTTTTTGTTACAAAATATTTTTTTCTATCTCTTTAAAAAGATTTGGATACTTCAAAAAGTTCTTTTTAAAATGCAAATTATATACTTAGATTTTTTGTTCTTTATACTAAGATATGAAGTGGCATTTTTTCTTAAAAAGTGATTTTACATAAATTATTTATTACCAAATATTAATAGCCTATAATACACAAAGCTATCTACATATATTGCAAGTCTTGTGAGAGTTATCAAGAATTAAGAAATTATCAAAGCAATTTCTACTAAACTTCTTAGTTTCATTCCTACATATTATTTTATAATAGAAGTTAGATATTATCAAATCATTAAAAAAAAATAGCATATAGAACATGTAAATACAAGTTGGTGGCAACTAACTATACAACCAAGTGAATAGGAGCCAAAGCTCATGAAAGAAACAAGGTCTAAGAATTGTTTATATTTTATACAATCTATCATCACTTATTATGATTTTTTTTTTTTTTTTTTTTTTTTTTTTGTCAATAAATAAGGCACAAAATTTATCAACACAATCATTGAAACTATATTTTATTATTTTTTATTCTTCTACACAACTTCAATTTCTTATTATCCTCAAAGTAGTGGTCAAAGTAAATAAAAAAAATAAGAATTTGTCACTATTTTAAAAAAAAATGATTATTAAAAAGCTATCATGGATATAATCAACACCAATAATTACATATATAAGTGGAATTAGATAGAAATAAATAAAATTAGATAAATTATATAATATCATGTAGAATAGTTTTTTAGAAGTTTCATAGATATAGATTTGACTTTATATATATTTGTAGGTGATTCATATGTTGAAAACTTGGCCACATGTCACAAATATTGACTACTTGTGGTATAAGTTGGCTATGAGATGTACATACAAGAAATTTGTATTATAAGTTAGACATATATTGGATATCCTATAGATTGTTGTTATATAATTTTTAGGTAGATAGTATATGTATATATAAGAGTGAGGCATTCTTCATTCTTATCAATTCTTTTCTTACTTCTAGTTTAGTTTTAAGAATTTTTAGTTTTTTTAGTTTTTAACAACAACCATTCTAATTTTTTTAATATATATATATATATATATATATATATATATATATCATTTTTTTATAAAAAAAAATCTCTTATTCATTTACATTCTTTGAGTCCTTGTCATTAACAAATTGACAAGAATATACTTATAATAACATAGCTTTGTCTTTTCTTGATTGAAAATGGATTATTCATTATTTTTGATAAGATATAAGCATATTAGAAGTTGTGAATTATCTACTTCTAAATTGATATTGTTATTTGATTTTTTTTTTTTTTTTTTTTTTTTTTTTTTTTTTTTTTTTTTACTTATCTCAAGTGATATTAGATTTTTATTTATTTTTAATTTATTTTTTATTGTTTTATTATGATAAAACTTATTAAAATGAAGAGTACAATGATACAAATGCAAGAGCATATGATAGAGTTACTGCTTGCAATGCATCAACTAAATTTACTACAACAACAAACAACCACAATAGTTGGAAGTAGAGATATAGAGATGATTGAAGTTGCTTCAATATCTACACCAGATTATATTACTTTTCTTATGATAGAACATTATTTAAATATTAGAGAATTAAGAATTGCCTTAAGAAGCTTGATACTATAAGATCAAATTTTTAAAGATTTATCAATTAAGTATAATTGGTAATTGAACTTGAACCTCAAAAGCTATTCAATTTTAAGATAATAAGTCATGATTATTAGAATACTACTTTTAGATTTTTTTCTATCATAGCACATTATTGATTGATTACTAAGTTATCAAAATTATAAAGCACATTATTTATATATGCTTTATAATTTTGATATGCTTTATAATTTTGATGACTTACAATTGATATTAAATAAAATGATGTTATATGAATCAATCAATTCTTCTACAGAATATGATGTGAAGAAATTGATGTTGAACTTAAATGATCTTTAGACTTTGAGTCAAGTAATTGACTTTATTGTAAAGTATTACTGAAATAAAACTAAATTATCTATAATATTTAAGATCTTTTTAAATTATAGCAATATAAATTTAATCACAATGTAGAATAGTATAGACCATAATAAAACTGAAGATAATGGAATATGAAAGGTAGAACAGAGCAAAAGAGAATAGAATAGAATTAAACAAAAAAAAGCAAAAACCAAAATTTATTAAAAGAGAGGGATCAAAGTGATATCTAACCAAATATCCAAATGATCTTGGCTAGTCCTTTTTATACTTTATTCAACTATCTTAGAACTTTTTAGAATATTCCTAATAGTGGATCCTACCTAGATAATTGCTCTAAGTCCTTTTTAAAATGTTCTATGGTAGATTCTATATAAACCACCAATCTAATCCCAATTTTGAAAACTTCTCAAACATGCATCTAACTACCTATTTCTATTTTTCAATAATATAAATATCTTATCCATATTCTAGTATAATTAATCTTTCTCTACTATTGTGGAACATCTTCATTTTGTTCTTGATGGTATTTTTAAATTGTTTCTTGACAATAGATGATGTTTTGTACAAGTTCCTACATTGCATTGTAGATGAGACAATCTTTTCAAAGGACTTTGTATTAAAGTTGTAGATGTCCATTGCTACAACAAAGGTAGCAATATTCCAAAATGCTATCCACTTCATACTTGTATTGGTCATCAATCACAATTAGTGGTGGTGGTGGTAGTTGAAGTCACAAACATACAACTGAAGAAGATTTGAGAATGTTCTAGGAGGTTCTTAAAGGTTCTAAGAAGGTTCTTATAGATCCTAGAAATTTTTAGAAGGTTCCAATAGTTTCTAAGAAAGTTCTAAAAGGTTCTAATAGGTTCTAAGAAGGTTCCAGAAAGTTCCAATAGATTCTAAGAAAATTCTAGAAGGTCATCAAAGATCTTGGAAGGTTCTAGGAGGCTTTAGATGATTTAAGAAGTAGCCAAAGAAGGATCTTAGGCTTGCTTTATTTCTAAGCCTCATGAAAACTTCTTAAGACCTAGTATATATAGCAATCAAGGTTGAGGAGATTCTCAATCTTGACAATTCGCTTCTTGTGGTCTAGCCATGACCTTCTTGCCTTGTATCTAATTATTGTTCTAATGTTCAATTAATTCTATTTCTTGATCTTGAATCCTTGTCTTGTATACAATCTCTTATAGTTTGTTGAGACTGCTATAAAATAATATTAGAAGCTTGGTCTTTCTTGACAAAGAATGGATTATCCATCTTTTTGGAAGTACTATAGCATTTTAGAGGTTGTGGATTACCTTCTTTTAGACTAATATTTTTTTATTCTTAATATCATTTTATTTTATTTTTATTTTATTTTTATTTTTTTTAATACCATAAATCAAGTTTTATTCTCCTTTGAATGCATGTGTTTTTCTGATTTTTTATGGCAAATGGTACAAAAGTCATTATGATAGACTCTAAGTAAATAAAGTTGGATTCTATTATTAATGGTCTTAAAGCATTGAAGATCGAGACAAAGCCTTTATCAAAGCAAAATGAAGAATTATATATAATCATACATAATGGTCAAAGAGCCAAAGTGCCTCAACCACTATATCAAAAAATAATAGAGGTTTCAAATTTTCAAACAACTATATTTGTTTCAATATACATGGGAGGTGCATCTACTCAATGCAATGTTTTAACAACAATAACAACAAAAGAACCAATGATCAGCCTTCTGAAAAAGTTTCATGATACACACTCAAAATTTTGTGGCTTTCTAAATCAAGTACAACTAATCACCTTGCTTCAACGTCAATGATATTCTACTAAAACATCTCGTATTGGTTTGATTGGAACCTTGCTCTCAAGTCAAGCTTTATCTTGATTTGTTCTATTATTTGAAAAGAATTCTCCAATATTGCACAATTTTGAAGCATTTTTGGTAGCATTTATAGAAGCATTTGGTGAACATGATAAGGTTCATTCTTCAATAATTAAAATTTGAAGCCTTTGACAAGTAACACATTTTGCATCAATGTATGCCTCAAATTTTTGATAATTAAGATGTGATATAAATAAAGGAGAAGATGCGTTGATGAGCCAATTTCATTGAGAATTAAGAAATAATGTCAAGAACTTATTGTTGTCTATGCCAGATTTTCAAACACTCAATGAAGCCATTAATCAAGTTATGAAGTATAATAACCATTTATTTTAGTGATGACAAGAAAAAATTTCTTTAATTATGCTACATGTATACACCAATTATTTTGCAACTTCTTCTCCGTCCAATTCTAATGAGCATTTGGAAGTAGAAGATATGCAGATTGATGGAGCTTGCTTCAAATTACTTTTTGAGTAAGAAAAAAAAACATAAAAGGGAACTTGGCCTATGCTTATATTATAGAAAACTGGCTACAAGGTTGATAATTATTTAGATAAATGCCAATGTACATATCAAATGAAAAGTGTGGCTACATCATCAAAAGCTTTGTAAGAAAATGAAGGTGTCTAGCCACAATAGGAACTATGTAGCTGGATTCTTCACTATCACAAACCAAAAAGGATCCTATATTATCTACCAACTCTTTCCATTATTTTACTATACATGTATAGTTAGGAGTCATAAAACTAAAATGTCATGCATTACTTGACTTGGGAGCCTCCATATATTTTATTGATGAAGAATTTTCTAGATCTTACAAATTTTGTATGGTCAAAAAATCCAAAGCCGTATATCTAGAAATAATAGATGGTCGACCTTTATCCTCTAGAAATGCCACTAATGAGACCATTCTATGAGAAATAACCTTCGACGATCATAGCAGCTAAGCAGTATTCAATGTTGTCATATGGCATGATTTGCTATCTACGAATATAATGGATATCTAGCTGTAGAAAATTTAGTTTATTTTTTTTATTTTTTATTTTTTTTTTTATGAATCTTGTCTTAGCTTCCAAAACTCCTTTGATTTGCATAAAACTCAAAATATAACAAAATCCCTTCAAAACATATTTTTTCCACAAAGGATTTTCTTGTTTAAAACTTTAGAAATTCATAACACTTGATCTAGTTGTTAAGTTTGTCTAAAATATATAATACACGTAGAATTCACCCTTAACTTTTACTACAAAAAAAACCAATTGCAAATTCACTCCCAATCTTTTGGCATCTAAGAAAACCCTAGCAAATGCTCTAAACCCTAATTTACAAGCATCTGAGCACTATTTTCTTAATATCTCAAGAATCCAATACTCAAATGTCATCAAACTTATGTACAAAGTTTACTAAGATGAACTTACACATTCTTTGAAATTTTGAGCTAAAACCTTGTCAAATTGCTTAAGATATAACTCGAGACACAACCACTAGTAAATCGGATTACTTACCACCTTTAGATTGGATGTGCTGACTTCAAAATCCAATAATTCCTTTATTCCAACTTGGAATATAGTAAGCAGTATGCAAAAAGTGTAGCTGCAAAAGTGATATCTCAAGTCGCAATTGTCGATCCTTAATTACCTTTTTTATGTGTGCGTTGTGTCAAAAAGAGTGACAATAGCTCTTAAATCAACACCTTAACTTTGAACACCTATATCTCCTTCATATAAACTCCAAATCATACAAAATTTGTACCAAAACCATAGCCAAAAACCAAAACTTACTGACCTTAGCCTTCAAAGCTCGAATGGCTCCAAAAAACTAACCCTAATCTCTAATATTGCCTCGGGCAGCCTCCTCAAAGCCCATTGGTCATGATTTTTGACCAATAGGAATGGAGATTTTCATCATTCATCTCCATTCATCTATATTAGTGCCCTAATTACTCCCTTTGCTACCAAAACCCTTCTTCAATCCTTTTTCTTATAAGATTTACATAATTTATGCTCTAAACACCAAATAAAAGAACCAAAATAAGTTTTCAATGTCTAAAAAATGTCTAAAAAAAGTGACTTTAAATATTTAGAAGTTACTATCAACCAAAACCAATCTTAAAAGCCATTATCAAAAGAAATTAAAGTTATACAAATTCTGTAGTAATCTTTTTAAACACCCTCTTCTCAAGGTAATAATCAAATTATATTCTACAACCAATTAAAATCTACTAATATGGCTCTCACCATGTTACTTAATGAATTATATATTAAGTACATAATTAGATTATTTTCATATAATAGCTGAATCACAACATGACAATGTCATTAGATCATCATTAAGTCAAGTCATTTTAAGACTCTTATGGCTTGAAAAGTACAATCCATAGATAGATTGGATATCCCAAAAGTTAGAATTTCTTCTAATAGATCATAGAACCCTCAGATCTTTAAGAAAGCTTCTAACATCCAATAAGCCAAAACTTAAACAACATTTATTTATTGGAGCTAGAGCATTTATGAAGGCGGTCAAATAAGGTACTAGATTTGTTATCTTTGCAAATCCACGATCAAAATCTGTAGTTGCTACAACAATAATTCTAGGGGTGTATAAGGATTTTACAAATGTATTTGAAAAAAGAATATAGACATCCTATCGAAGCATCGCCCTTACAATCAAGTAATTGATCTTGAAGGAGGTGCTAGAGCACTGTTTGGATCCATTTGTAATTTATCCCAAAATGACTTTGTAACTTTAAAAGAATACATTGATAAAAGTCTCACTTAGAATTTTATTTGACATTCCAAGTTGCAAGCTGGTACTTTGATATTATTTATGAAGAAGAAAGATGGATCTTTATGGATATATATTGATTATTGTGGTCTTAATAAAATCAAGAAAAAAAATTGATATCCAGTGTCGTTGATATTTGGACTTTTTGATCAAATTAGCTAAATAAAGATCTTTACGAAGATTAATCTATGAGGTGCATATAACTTGGTATGCATTAAGAAGAGAGATGAATAGAAGACAACATTTTGTACCAGATATGGATATTTTGAATACAATATCATGCCTTTTGGACTTATCAATGCACCAATCATATTCCAGCATATAATGAATGACATATTTTACGAGCATCTCGATGACTTTGTTGTGATTTATTTAGATGATATTCAAATCTTTTCCAAGAATGTAGAAGACCATGAAAAATATCTTCACCATGTGTTGGAAAAGCTATAAAGTGCTAGGCTATATGCAAAATTGAAAAAGTGTATATTTCATGCACCTTAAATTGAATTTGTTAGATATATTATTTTCAACAAAGGCCTTTTTATGGATCCAAATAAAATGCAAGCAATCATTGATTGGATAAAGTCAAAAATTGTACATGATATCTAATGCTTTCTTAAATTTGTAAACTTCTACAAGATTTTTATTAAGAATTACTTCAAAACTTCATCCAATTGTATTCTATTTAAAAAAATTTTCAATGGCAAAAATCAACTACAAAATCTATAATAAACAACTATTTGTTATCATGGATTTTTTGCAAGAATAGCACTACTTTCTTCAAGATGCCTCTCATTGGGTGATTGTATATATAGAACACAAGAATCTTAAATATTTCATGTCAACTGAAGTTTTGAACCATCGCCAAACATGTTATAATATATTTTTATCATGATTAGACTTTTGCATCACATATCAACTTGAGAGCTAATAAAGATTATCAGATGCATTATCAAGATGTTTCTATCTTAAATCAAAAGAAGGTAAGGCAACATATGATGAAGAATAGGCAATCTTGTTAAAGCCTAAGCAATTTGATTTTTAAACAATCAATGTATCAATAACTGTGGATTTATCACTTCTTGATCAGGTTCATAAAACCTCAACCTTAGACCTTCTTATTCTTAATATCAAGCATCTTGCCAAAAACCTTCTTGAAGAATCTTCTAAATTTAAGATTGAAAACAACCTCTTATTATTTGAAGAATATTTATTCATTCTTGAAGGGCCAACTTGCTTATGTATTCTTCAAACATGCCATGACTTCTTTGTAGCCGAATATTTCGGATTCAACAAGACCTTGGAACCTCTATTTAAAGACTTTCAGTGGCCTAAAATGTAGAAGGATATTAAGAAATTTGTATTTTCATATGATACTTGTTTAAGGTTAAAGAACCCTCAACATCAACCATATAGACTTCTTCAATCCCTTCCTATTTCAAGACAACCATGGTCATCTATCTCCATGGATTTCATTATAGATCTTCCTCCATCAAGCTCATTTGATACTATCTTTGTAGTTATTGATTCATTGATCAAGATGGCACATTTTATACTTTGTAAGAAGTCAATTACTAATGAAGAAATGACAAGAATCTTTATTAAAAATGTCTATTGTTACCACAGATTGCTAGACGATATTATATCAGATTGTAGGCCATAATTTGTATCAAGGTTTTGGAAGGTACTCTTGTGAGGTCTCAATTATACTCTAAAATTTAAATTTTTATTATTTTCCTATTTTATGATAATTAAACATGTTAGATTAGGATTTATATAAGTAGAATTCAGTTTTATAGAATTTTTAGAATTACAACCCTTGATGGTATAAATCATAGCCTAATTCCTTAAATTAGGTTAATTAGGACTAAAGTGATAAGAGTTAGAAAAATAGAATAGAAACTTAGTTAGTTTAATAATTTAGAGGTTGTTAGTCATTACTATAAAGATTGACAAAAAGTCTATGAGTGCATTTATAATCATTCACATGATTTAGGAGTTGGAATTATAATTTCTTAAAAGATTTAGGAAAGTTAGTAATGGTAATTTTGGATGTTCCTTCAAATTCGACAAATTTAAGTGGTATAGTGGTTCTTCTACTTAATGGGAGTCTTTTTAATGCAATGGTGGCACCGGATTTACCTTGTGGAGTGAAGAAAATAAGATCAGCAACCTCTCCTTCAAAATACAAGAGAAGCAATGAAATTCTCATTTTGAAGAATTTTACAAAAATTGCCAAGATCTTTGTAAGTAAAAACTTCCATAAAAATTATAATTGAGCATGGATTGAGGCATGTGAGTAGTCGATTGTAGCTTAAAAAGATGTTTTGAACACAATAGTGAAGTTAGATTTACAAAAAAATGCTTTCTTCACCACTTACAAGAGCCATCAACCTTGGTAATGAGATTGGCTCTTGGATGAATGAAGGCCGTAGATCTAGATTAGGTATCTTAAAAATCAAGGGTGAAGATGTAGCCACCCTTCTACGAGCTTCCACTTAATTGTATAAGAGAGGCTTGGTTTTCCAAGCCCTCTCTCTCTCTTCTTTTGAGTGAAAGGCAGAACCAAGCCAAAATTTGGCCAAAACCTTAATCTTAATTTTATTTAGATTTCAATTCTCATTTTGAACCTTCTGATTTTATATTTATGGATTTTGAATTGTGAAGGATGGTCATTAAGTTTTAAGATATGTTTTATTGAGGCAGATATCTCCTCGGCCTTTCAAATATCCTAAGGGTTTCAAGAGCCTCTAATTTTCTTCACTCAATTTCTGTTGTTTCAATGTGAGATTCTGATTAATTGTAGCTTTTTTTTTTTTAGCTTTCCAACAAGATAAGACTTGCTTGATTTGGAATAAGAAGGAATTTTTGGTGAATTTTTGGGTTTGAGGGAGTCGACTGCCTTTGCAGTTTGAATCAATCGAGTTTGGAAAGGCATTTCTCAGTGCTTGGGGATTAGATTTATTTGAAATTTTGGGAGCTTCAAGCTTTATAAGCTAAGCTTTGAAGGACATAAGATTTGTTGAATTTAAAGACAATCGGAATTTTTAGTGAATTTCTAAGTGAAGAGGGCTGGTCACCATGGCAGTTTGGATCACTCAACTTCAAAGGAGGAATTCTCACGATTGGATCATTAGATTGCAACGAAGATTGTTGGATAAAAAGCATCTTCAAATTAGCCTTGCAACAAGCTAAGAATCATTCAAATTGAAGCCGATTACAAATTTTGGAAAATTTTGGAGTAGAAGGAGGTTGCTGCCTTCAATCCTTACGTGTTGTCAAGGTACCTTCGCTTTCACCTCTCTCACTTTATTTTTATTATCGTCTTCACAGTGACTTGTAATCTCCACATTTCACTTTTTAACTAATAAATTTTAAGTTTAACTTTTAACCTTTAATATTATCACTTTAACTTTTAACTTTAACTTTTAACTTAACCTTTTAATTTTAATTTTTAATTTAATTTTTTTAAACTTAACTTTTAATTTAGCTTTAATTCCAAACTTAAGTTTTTATTCTTATGGTCAATCAATAGTAATAACTTAGTTAATTATTTTTATTGTGGTTGCATAGTAAATTTTATCTAACATATTAATTTAATGTTGATAACCATTGCTTGGAAGGCCTAAAACTAGTTGAATTTTTAATACAAAAATTTAAATTAATCTAATAATTACCCAATTGGGAGTTCTCCAATTCCACCTCTTGGACTTGTTGTGTGGCATAGGTTTCATCAAATAGTGAAATTTGGCCTCACAACTCTTTAAGATTCTTAAGATTGACATAAATCTTTTTTTTACCTTCTACCCTAAAACTGTTTCTTCAGTGAAATTTGAAGTGCACCATCAACTATCAATAAGACGACTGAACTTCCTATTTGTCATTGGTAGAGTTTGCATACAATAACACAATCCATACATCTATGCAACAAACACTATTCTACTCAAACTACAATCATCATCCAAAATTAGATATGATAGAACCTTTAAAGTTGACAAATTGAGTAGTAGAGGAGTTTGCTATGAAGATGGCCAAACTTCAAGCAACCATGAAGACTTACATAGAAAGGACTCAACAACATTGTAAGCTAGTGGAAGATGAATTGAAGAAGGAACATTCTCCATTTCAAGTTGGTGACAAAGTATAGCTTTTATAGAGTAGTATAAAAACCAACATTGCTTGTGATATGTTAGACTACCAAAGATTAGGACCATTTATGATTCATAAATAAATCAATAATGTAACTTATTACTTAGAGTTACTTTCATCCAATCTTTCATATTTCACTTTTGAAAAGGTATAAAGAATCGAATCTACTAGGTCAAAATAACTACTATCTTTTATAGTTGAAATCAATGATCATATTGAATTTGAGGTAGAAGAGATATTAAATTCAAGGATAAGACATGGAAGACTTGAATATTTGGTCTATTGGCGGAGATATGATATCAACGATTGTATATAGAAACCATCTAGCAATTTTATGAATGTACAAATAAAGGTTCAAAAGTTCCATCGATGACATCTATTTAAATCAAATGCGGCAAAATGAGGAACAATAGCTTAATAAGATGGCTTCACTATGAAGATTCTTAGTTCTTGGCCTCATAAAGAAGGAGAGTAGACAACCTCTGAAGATGCATTTTTTTCAAATGTTTAGAATAGTATAAGTCAGTAGTTCACAGCCATAGCATGTTTATATTCTTTTGGTCTTGTCTACTTTATGTGATATAGATAGTCAAGAGATAGATACTATATCGATCATTCCATGTCAACCAAGTAGCTCGCAGAGACAACTATAAGATGAAGAGTCACTTCAATCATAATGCTGTCAAAGGATATCCAAAAATAAGTCGTTGATAATTGTGTTTGAGGTAGAACCTGCCTATGAAAGATGCCGATAAGGAGTTTTTGCAAGACAATTCTATAACAAAGATATTGAAGTTCATGCTTGGCCATAAGTAGAAGAGTTGAAGTACTATTGATGGCTACAAGGGCCTATGAATTATTTGCCTTACAAAAAATAACTAAAATATATAGTGGACACCATGCAATAAATCTTGAACTTCTTGTGCATATATTGACTTGTAGCAATATTACTTCTTGGAAACCATTGAAGCTAGAGGAGGAAGTGATGTCACGAACATAAAATTAAAGAAGTTTTGAGAAGATTCAAGAAGATTCTTATAGATTCTAGAAGGTTCTAGTAGGTTCTAAGTAAGTTCTAGAAGATTCAAATAGATTCTAAAAAAATTCTAAAAGATCATAGGAGATCCTAAAAGATTCTAAGAAGCTTTAGATGATTTAAGAAGTTGTCGAAGAAGGATCTTAGGCATGGTTTGTTGCCAAGCATCATGAAAACTTCTCAAGAAGCTTTTTAGGACCTAGTATATATAGCAGTCAAGGTTGAGGGGATCCTCAGTCTTGACAATTCACTTCTTGTGATTTAGTTAGGACCTTCTTGCCTTGTATTCAGTTATTATTCTAATCTTGAGTTAAATCCATTTCTTGGTCTTGAATCCTTAGCTTGTATATGGTCCCTAATAGTTGATATAGATCTAGATTACATTATGGCTAAGTATGAAATTCCTTGAGTTGCAAAACATGGAAGATTGGATGGATTCAAATATATAGTAGTAGTTTGAGGCGATATGCATCATCAAAAATTACTACAAATATGTGAAAAGGTCTAAGCCACCGAGATATTAACTTATGGATTTACATTGATATAGCAAGTAGAAAGTTGGGATTGGAAAGTAATACATACTCATCCCACTAAAAAATCTGATGTTATTAATAGTTATCTGAATGGTGATTCAATTGATTTTATGTAGTAAGGAGGTAATGCCGTACCTCATACAAGGCTATTATAAGCTATTATATAAATTCATCCATTGTTAAGTTGTTGATATCAATGAGATAAGAAAAAGTTACTAGACTGATTGGATATTGATCTATTGTTGTATGGCATGATTTTTAATTTGAAAATATACTTAGTACTTAGTTGTAGAGAGTTTAGCTTTTACTTATTAGAAAAATTCTAATAAGTGATGTATTCTTATTATAAAGATTAAAAAAATATATTACTATTAAAATATATTCTATTAATTAAAATATTTTTATATTTAAGAAGATTTATACATAAGGCTTTTTAAGGCATCTAAAAATGTCCTAACATCCTTTATTATACCAAATCATAACTAATTAGTTACTAGTAAGTTTGATTTTCTATAAGCTTAAAGAAAATCTGTAATCCTCTTACAAATATCTATCTTTACATCATAATTTTTCTATAGCTCTATATCTCCATTTTTAACATATATATATATATTAGATTAAAAGCACTAACTTCAACTTCTTATAACTCCTTCATCCCACCTTAGAATTAATTAAGTAATATGTAAAAAGTTTAGGCAAAAAAATGCTTTCTTTAATCTTAGTTGCTGATTGTTTGTTGTATTTTGTATGCTCATATTATATCCAAAAGAGTAATAATGGATATAAAATCAATACTTTAATTTTGAGTGCCTATATATCTTTTATAAAAATTCCAAATCATCCAAAATTTATACCAAAATTATAGCCAAAATCCTAAACTCTTTAATTTTAGACCCCCAAATTTGAATGCCTTTGAAAGAGTAACTCTAATTTCTAATAAGGCTTTAGGCAGCCTTCTTGAACCCTATTGGACATGCTTTTTGGCCAATAGCAAAAGAATTTTTTATCATCCATCTCCATTCATCCATTTGGATGTCCTAACTATTCTTTAAGCTACCAAAATTCCTCTTCAATACTTTTTCCTATAAGATTTATATAATATATGTCCTAAATATCAAATAAAAGAAAAAAAATAAGATTCTAAGAATCACTAATATCTAATAAAGGTGGCTCTAAATATATAAAATTATTATTAACATGAAATCAACTTCAATAGTAGCCCTTTTAAACTAACTACTTCAAAGTAGTAATCTAACTATATTTTGTGTTTAACTAAAATCTAAAAATATGGCTTTTATTATATTGTATAATTAATTATATATTAAATATATAAATACATTATTTTTACATAGTAGTTGAACTACAACACGACATCATGTTAAGTAAGAATGGTAAATGTTTGGTACTTCCTTGAATACTATCATTGCCAAAAAAATCTAAAAGCATCAAATATTTGTTTTGGTCATCATAATAAATTGTCACAAATGATTATAGCATATCTTCTAAGATCTGATTTGTATTCTTAATTTTTCTATCTATTTAAAGATAGAAGGCCAAAAGCTTAGTAGCTTGATTAAAATTTGTCAAAAACTTTTTATGAATCATAGATCTCAATCTGAAATAATGACACGATGTAATCTATGGTGACAAAAGATAGAATCAAAGAAGACTTATGCAAGTATTAGGGCATCAATATCAAAGTCTATTATAGCCAAGTGAAGTTACTTGAAGAGTTAGTCTTTAAAGATAGTAATCGCAATGTGATTGTAAGATACATGTAGAAAGTACATAATGAGATTTATAGTCATATGCTCCTAATATACTATAGGTAGTGAAATTGGTTGCAACATCCAAGAGATGCTACATTGCATGCTTTATTATATTAATATGATTTGTAAGAGTGCACAAAAGCTTAAACATTATAATCCAAACTTGTTGAAAATCATGTCCTTCACATCTGTTTTAGAGTCTTCTCATGCTTTAAATATTCAAATATTGGAATATCATATCTTTCTTGAAGTATGCATATTTGGAGTATAGCATTGTCAAAGATATAAATATATTTCTTGAAATGAAGAAGCCATCACTAATATGGTAATTTTAATATTATATAATATCCACCTTCAGCCAATCAATAATCATCTTAAAATAAACATAATAATGTATAGTTTTTATTTATTTATTTATTTATTTATTTATTTCACTCTTTTGATTAGATTTCAAATGATATTAATAATGGTAGTGACTTTTATCTTGTCTTTTGATTTGAGCTTCAAATTTGGTCTATAAAATAAGATTTTTGGCATTGTATGTTATTGTCCTTGCTTATATTTAAGCTGAATGTCAAAGAGCTATAATTGTTCTTTTCAATAATGATGTCATGATTTCATATTTTTCAAATGTAAATCATATAGCAAGGACCAATAGTCAATCCAAATAGTCACTAGCTTTTTTAATAAATAGTGTTGCCATACCATTGTAGTATGTACAATTGTTAGGTACTCTTGATCATGTATAGAATAATTGTGCTCTATCCTTTCAAGCTTGCATGATTTATATGCTATAAATTGAAGATTTCTATCAAAGTCTTGTTAAAGAATTGTACTAATAGTAAAGTTGGAAACATCAATGTCAAGTATATAGAGAAATTTGAGATTATACGATTGTAATATTGAAGTAGTAATGAGTGCATCCTTTAATTTATCAAAGGCCTTTTTTTGCTCTAATTTCTATTCAAATAGGGCACCTTTTTCCAATAGGCTTATTAATAAGATAACAATGTATGCAAATTGCTGAATAAAATAGCAATAATATTTAGCAAGGTTTAAAAATGAGCAAATTTCAAAAGTATCCTTAGAAGTTGGCTAATCTTTCATCACTTTCACCTTATCCTATTCTATGCACATATCTTCTAAAGACATGATATGCGTCAAAAACATGACTTCTAACTTTCAAAGTTCACACTTTGACTACTTGCAATAAAAATGACTAACTTGAAATTGACACAATACTTTTCATAGATATTACTCATGCTCTTTAGAAATTTTACTATAGACTAAGATATCATCAATGAAGATAATTACATACTTATCCAAAAAATCTCAAAAAAATCTATTCATGTGATTTATGAAGAAAGTTGAAACATTGGTAAGACCAAAAGGTAAAATAAGTAATTCCAAATATGTATAACATGTACGAAAGGCCATCTTTTTATATTCTCTTTTGTAATAGATGTTTGCGAATAGCCACTATAAAGGTCTAATTTGCTAAAGATGGTTGTACGTCATAGTTGGTCAAGAAGATCATCTATATGTATAAGTGGATATGTATTCTTGAAAGTCTACTTATTGAGGCCTCAATAGTCAATGCAAAGCCAAATTCCACCATCTTTTTTAGATGCAAAGAATACACATACTCCCTATTATCATGGATATATAAACGTATTTTAATAAATACCTATATGATTTAGTAGAAGTAAGTAAAAATAGATAAAATTAGATTAATTTTATAATACCTTCTAGTGAAGCTTTTTAGAAGCTTTATAGATGCTACTTTACTTTTACATGTATTTGTAGTTGATTGATAGATTAAAAACTTAATTAACAAGTTAATCACATATTGATAGCTTGCAAAACAAACTAATTATGTAGTAATCATATAGAAAACTTACCTTACAAGTTAAGATACATATCTTATAAAGTCAATATATTTTGGAGGTCCTATAGGACATTGTTATGTAGCTCTTAGTTAAGAGTATAAATGGAGGCAAGACTAAAGCCTTCTTTACTCTTGTCAATACCATTCTACTCCTTAGTCTTGTTTTAAGATTTTTTATTCTTATTATTTTTGGTAATAGCCATTCTAATTCAATAATATATCATCTTTTAGTGACTTTTAGTTCTTTTTAGTGACAAAAGAATATATTGAGGATTTTCTTTCTTTGAGATTCATGTCCTTAATAATTTGATAAGAATACTAATTTATTGTTTCTATCTTCTTTAAGAAGTAAATAGATTATCCTAATTCTATTGTTGTATTTTGAAGATTGCATAATTATCTATTTTTAAACAAATAATTTTATTTTTTATTTGTGATTTTTTTGAAAGAAAATAAATTATCTTTTTTTGTAGAAATTTTTATTTGATATTAGAGATTATGGATTACTCTCCTCTAATTTAATTTTTTGAATTTATTTGAGTTGTATATGAAAGGAAAGATTATGGATGCTATTCTAAGTGGAAGTGAGAATAGATTTGCAACTATTACAGATTTTCATGAGCTTATTAATACTCTAAGAGTAGAAATCTCACATATTTTTAATATGAATCATGGAAATATTATTCTTACGTCTATAGAAAAAATTCAGAGTTTACAACAAAAAGTTATATAATTAAAGGAAGAAAATAGATTGACCTCACAACCAAATCTAAGGAATTTTGCTTCTATAAGTATGATGGAGATAAGGATTAGTATGCCTGAGAATTTTGATGGATGAAGATCAAAATTTTGAAGATTTTTGCAACAAATTAAGCTCTATCTAAGGTTGTATCTCTTCCAATACTCTGATGGATTATTCAAGTTGGATTCATAAGTGCTCTTATATTAGGAAGTGCTCTCTTTTGATTTGCATCTTTAATAAAAAAATATTTGTAATTCCTTTATAATTTAAATTCATTTTTAGAAGTATTTACAACCACATTTGGAGAAAGTGATGAAGAAAAAGTAACAAAGTCCAAGTTCTTATCTTTATGACAAAGATCATGATCAGTGCCCATATATATTGTTGGATTCTAAAATCTTACTTGCAACATGGACTAGAATGATAAAGCCTTTATCAATCAATTTTGATATGGATTGAAGGATAATGTCAAAGATTTATTATTAATAATATTAAAGGAAAAATCTTTAGAATAATTTATTGCTCAAGTCATTGCATGTAATAATCAATTATTTAAAAGATGACAAGAATAAAGACTTGGCTGTAGAGAAACAAATCAAAAAATGATCGCAGCTCCGAAGTTTTCAAAAATTCATTCATCAAGGCTTAAACCAATCCAAATTGATACAATATATTTTAAACTCCTTCATGTAGTAGAAAAAAACTTGATGATGTCAAGAGTACTTATGCTTATATTATGGAGAAGCTAAACACACTGCTTAATATTATCCAAAGAAACAACGCAATTGCAAAATAAGAGGCATGGTTGCCAAAAAAAACCATATGTTGAAAAATAAGTTTTTCTAGCTACAATAAGAATCTTTGTTATATTACATGAAGTCTTGCTCAAGAATGCATCGAGTACATGACTATAGAAGTTAAAATAGAAATTTCAATATCAAAATCTTAATTCTAATAGAATACTAAATAAATTCTAATTAAATCTTAACGATTCTAAGCAAGCTTTCATTAAATTCAAAAAAAACTATAAAAGAACTACAAAAGAAACAATAAGAAATCTTAAAAGATTTAGAAAGAAATCCTTAATAAACCTTAAAAGAATTTCTAAAATATTTCTAAAGAATTTCTATTCTTTTAATAAAAAACTATAAAAGAACTATAAAAGAAATTCAGAATAATCAAAAAATATATCTTAAATAAATCTCAATTAAGTCCTAATTTAATTCTAGTTGAAACCCTAATAGACTTGAATAAAACCTTAGGCCAAATTCTAAATCCTAAAAAATCCTAAATCCTAAATCCTAAGAAAATCTTAAATCTTAAATCCTAAGAAAATACTAAACCAAATCCTAAACAAATCCTAAATCCTACATCTTAAACAATTCCTAAATCTTGAATTTTAAGCAAATCTTAACTCAAATACTAAACTCTAATCCAATCCTAAATCCTAAGCAGATCCTAATCAAAATCTTAAATCCTAGTCCAATCCTAAACCCTAACTAAACCTTAATCAAATCCTAAATCCTAACTCAACCTTAATCTTAAACCAAATCCTAACCAAACCTAATCAATTCAATCTAACTTTAGCACAATTTAGAACCTCAATATCTATCAATTAAATTTTTAATATTTTTTGAAATTTTATACACTTTTTAAGAACTAAATTAGCAAAAAATAAACAAAATTTGAAGAGAATTGCTCTTATTAAATAGAAAAAAAATCCTAAAATTTGCACAAGTATTAGTCGGTCTCTTACTCCAATCTAAATGTTGAATTTTCAATACCAATATCTTTTATTTAAAATATTCAATTATTTTTAAATTTTACTTAATTATATAAAATTAAGTCTATTATTCTTGTACATAAATTTCACTTCAATCCAACTAGTAGATTGCTGAAGATCTTAGAAATCCTAACTATCCTTCAAAGTCCAATTTTTGAGACCTCAACTTACTTGAAATTCAATAATCTTCAATTTAATTTTTTAATGAAGTTAAAACTTAAATTATATACTTCAAACAATTATTTATATTAGTCCTCAAAATTTGAACTATATATCTACTACCAAATTTATAAAATTTTCTAAAATGTAATATCCTTTTTATTTCACAAATTCCAAAATCAAATAGTTATTTTGACAAATAGTTATATTGATAAAAGTATTAATAAATGATAAGCATCACATATTTACATAGGCATTAGAATTAAAATCCTTTTACCAATAGCAAAGTAAAAGTATTAAAGTAAATAAATAAATATGAAAGTAGATTAAATTATATTATAGATGATATTATTTTAGATAATTTATTATTTAGTAAAGAATTGATTCTTAATATGTAAAAAGGCAAAGGAATAAAATAGATGAATAGACAAAAGATCTTAAAGATATAAAAAAATATATTAAAGGTGTACTCTTATAGTAAATAAGATAGTAATGGATAGTCTTGATAAAATATTGGATGAATGTATTCATCAAAAGATGGAAATTGTCTATTAGGGCAATAGCCACGACTTATAAGTAATAGATTTTGTAAGTAAGAAAAACCTTATTCCATCCTCTTTTTATGAGCAACTTTATTAATACTATATATTATTAAGTTCAATTTTTTTCTTCAATAAATATAGCTTTATATTGTAGTTTATTTATTCAAAGAGATTTTTTTTAATATATAATTTTATAATTTTTTTTTTTTTATTTTTAAACACTTACATGATAACTTATATTTGATTATTATTTTTAGAAATTATATTTATATTTATTATTATCTTATAAAAAAATTATATTATAAAATATTATTTTTATAAAAATTGGCTATTTTTTATTACTATAGAATATTCTATTTTAAATCCATTGTTACAAATATATTTATTTATTTTAACATTTATTTAAATAATTAATTAAAATTAAGTAAAAATAAATTAATTTCATAATATCTTTTTAAAAAACTTTTTAAAAACTTTATAGATATTTATTTGACTTTAAATGTATTTATAATTGAGTAGTAGGCTACAAACTTGATAAAAAAGTTAGCTACATATCATATGTTGTAATGTGGCATGATTTTCTATCAATAAATATAACAAGTATCTAATTGTAGAAGTTTAGCTTTAACTTATTGGACAAGTTCTAATAAATGATGTATTTTTATTACAGAGAAAAAAAATACTACAATATTAAAGGATATTCTACTATTAAAAAAAAATCTTTTGTATTTGATAAGCATTATACATGAGGCTTTCTAATGCATCTAGAAATGTCCTAACATTCTTTATTATACCAAATCATAAATAATTATTTGCTGGTAAGTTAAGTTTTCTATAATCTTAAAAAAATCCATAATCTTCTTATAAAAATCTATCATTATATCATAATTTTTTCATAGCTCTATATCTCCATCTTCAACATAAATTTAAAGTCTTGGCTCCAAAAAAACTTCTTTATTTTTTATAAAATTTCCAAATTATAGAAAAATCTTTTTTAAATATTTTTTTTTGTAAAAGATTTTTTTTCTCTAAATTTTAGAATATCATGTCTCTTCATCCAATTGTTCAATTTTTTAAAAACTTTTAGATGATGTAAATTTTATCTTTAAGCTTTATTATAAATAAAAAAAATTAAATCTACTATAGATCATTTAGCATCTTAGAAATCCTAGTAAGAATTTCAAATCCTAATTTATAAGCACCCTAATACTATTTTCTCTATATCTCAAAAATCCAAAACTTAAATACTACAAATTTTTTACATAAAATTAAGTAACATAATAATATATATTTTTGGAGTTTTTGAGCCGAAATCTTATCAAATTACACAAGATATAGCTCAAAATACAATCACTAGTAAATTGGATCACATTCTGTTCTTAGATTGCAAGCGCTAACTTTGACTTCCTATGTTTTCTTTACCTTAGCATAGAAATCATTAAAAAATATATTAAAAATTTAGTCAAAAAAGTGCTCTTTCTAATTCTATTGCTCATCCTTCATTAATTTTTGTACACATGTGTTATATTCCAAAGAATGATAATAGATATAAAACTAATAGCTTAACTTTGAGCACCTATATTTCTTTCAGGTAAACTCCAAATCACTCAAATTTATACCAAAATCATAGTTGAAAACCTAAATTTTTATATCTTAGTCTCATAAGTTTGAATGACCTCAAAAGAATATTCCTAATTCCTAATAAGACCTCTAGCAGCCTCCTTGAAGTCCATTGGATATGAATTTTGGCAAATAAGAATAGAGATTTTTATCATCCATTTCCATTCATCCATATGGTTGAGCTAACTATTCCTTTTTCACTCAAATCCTTAACTAATTTAATCATATTTTGTGATTAATTAAAATCTAATAACATAGTACTTATCATATTGTATAATAAATTATATATATATATATATATATATATATATTATTTTCATATGGTAGCCAAATAATAATACAACAATGTATTAGTAGCTTGTAGAACAATTAATTATGTAGTCCACATATAAATAATTTTTTTTTAAAATTAAGACATGTATTTAGCAAAATCATTCAATGTTCGTGGTCTTATAGCATATTGCTATGTAGCTCATAGTTAGAAAGT
Organism: Physcomitrium patens; assembly: GCF_059467195.1. Lineage (NCBI taxonomy): Eukaryota > Viridiplantae > Streptophyta > Bryopsida > Funariales > Funariaceae > Physcomitrium > Physcomitrium patens. The sequence continues at coordinate 5,294,569 of NC_143414.1, read as the reverse complement.
TTATTTGGAAGCAAGAATAAAGCATTCTTTATCCTTGTCATTATCTTTTTAATCCTTAGTCATGTTTCAAGACTTTTTAGTCTTCTTATCTTTGGCAATAGCCAATCTAATTCAATATATTACCATCTTTGAATGATTTTTTAATCTTTATAAGTGACATAAGAATGTATTGAGTTTTTTTTAATATTAAAGAAAATTATTTATTTTCTTTAATTTTCTAATCTATCCTTTTTTGTCTTATTTTTGGCCTTACAAAGTAAGTAGATGCCTACTTTGTAAAAAAGTAGCATTTACTCTTTTAATTTTACTTTTTTTGAACTATTATCTATCTTCTAAGATAATTTGCTACAATATTTGAAATAAGTCCTTCTATAATATAATAATTTTTTCTTCTTTTTCACCTATTAATTGTATTATATCACAATATTGTGCAACTAGAATCTTGAGTAAGTTCCAATAAAGGTATTATTCTGTCTTCAAATCCTTCACATTATTTTACAATAGAAAATTATTTAGGATAAAAAAATCACAAATTTTTAGCTTTGTTAAATTAAAGGGCCTTAACCTATTTTATAGACAAATATTTTGTCACAAAATAAGATATATTATTAATCAAAAAAATTAATCCTATACATGTAGAATTCATAGATGGTTATTTTCTATCTTTTGGAGATGTTATGCATAAGAATCTTCCTTGAGATGTAGCAATGAAAGATCATAATAGCATATTAATATTTAATATAATAATATCTTCATCCAATCTAGTTATTTAAGGATTATCTTAATTAAAAAAAATGATCATCAAATAGGTTGGATTTATTGTAACCTTAATTTTTTGATAGTTTAATCTAAAATCTTGTTAGTCAATTAGAAATACATAAGTCTAATACATCCATACCCTTACTAGTAGATGTAAGAACTTTTATGTATGGTACAAAAAAAGATTATCTTTTGCTTTATATATTGTGCCTATTTTTGATGGTGTCAAGATGTTAAGTAATATTCTTAGCCAATATCAAGATTTCTAGAACATTTTTGAAAAGAAAAATAAAGATATTCTTCCAAAGCATCATCCTTGTGATTGTTCCATTGATCTTCACAAAGGAGCTCAATTATCATTTGGACCAATCTATAGCCTACCAAAAATTGAGTTGGCCATATTTAAGGAGTATATTGATGAAAATTTGACTAAAAATTTCATATGTCGTTCTAAATCTCTAGCTGGGATTCCTATCTTATTTGTGAAGAAAAATGACAAATCTTTGCAGATATGTATCAACTATTGATGACTCAATAAGATCATCATTAAGAACATATATCCTCTACCTTTGATTTCAAGACTTCTTGATCAACTGAATCAAGCAAAGATCTTAGACTCACAAATGTACTTACTACTTTTTAACATCTAATAAATGATATCTTTTATAATTTTTTTTTAATAATTTTATCATTTATTACTTAAATGACATCTTAATATATTCTACGAATATAAAATAGCTTAAAGTTTAGATTTTTTATGTGTTACAAAAACTTAGAAATGCAAGATTATATGCCAAGTTAGAAAAGTGTATATTCTATACTACTCAAGTTGGCTTCCTAGGATACATCATTTCTAATAAAGGGCTAATAATAGATCCAAAGAATGTCTAGACTATCATGGATTCGAAGATTCAAAGAATAGTAAAAATTATGCAATGCTTTTTGGACTATTCCAATTACTATTGAATCTTAATTATATATATATTTTTAAGTTGTATATCCACTTGTACATTTGACTTGTAAAAACAAACATAAGTGGAATAAAGAAGCTGAAGCATTGTTTGATGCTTTCAAAAAAGAGTTTATTTTTGTATCAATCTTATATTGTGTTGACTTTTGTAAGGTTTTTTTTTTATAAAAATAGATGCATTAGACCTTGTGTTGGATGTAGTATTATTATAAATAAGAATAAATAATAAACTCCATTCAAAATCTTTTCATTTCAATATTTTTTTAACAGTCGAGATTAATTATGTAATCCAAAATAAAGAGCTCTTTTCAATCATGGATTCATTTGAGAAATGGTATTATTATTTAGAAGGCACCTCAAGTCCAGTCACTGTATATACAAATTAGAAGAACTTCAAGTATTTCATGTCAACATATATTTTGAATTATTGTCATACTTGTTGGGGCATGTTTTTATCAAGATTTGATTTGAAGATCACTTATGAATTCAAAGAATAAAAAGATTTGTCAAATGTCCTTATCTTACAGATGTTCTTATCTTACATCAAAAAAAAGAGATGCATCTTTTGATCAACAAAGAAAAATTCTCTTGAAATTAGAGCATTTTCACCTTTGAGCAATAAAATCAGCATTGACTATTAATTCAACCTTTGTTGAGCAAATTCAATCAAGTATGTCCTTTGATATTTTTGTCCATGATATAAAGAATAATTCTTTTAAATCTCATGATATTTGCAAGTTTGAGTTTAAGAACAACCTACTTTATTTTAAAGGGTAATTATATATTTCAGAAGGTAGGATATGATTATGTGTTCTTCAAACTCGTCATGACTTTCCAATAATTCGATATTTTGGAAACAACTAGACTTTAGAGCTAATATTGAAAGAATTTTGATGGCCTCAAATAGGGAGGGCAATCAAAGACTTTGTACAATTATGTGATGTTTGTTCAAGATTCAAAATTCCTTGCTATTGACCTTATAGACTTCTTCATCCATTACCTATTCCAAAACAATCATGGTCTTTCGTTTCTATGGATTTTATTATGGATCTTTTAATCTTAGGTTTGTATAATTCTATATTTATCATAGTAGATTATTTTACCAAGATGGCATATTTTGTACCATGTACAAAATCTATTATAAGTGAAGAAATGATTAATTTTTTTTAACATCTATTACTATCACACATTGCTTAAAAATATTATATCAGATAGGAAGACTCAATTTATATCAAGATTTTGGAGAATCTTTTTCAAGATTCTAAAAATAGATATAAAGTTTTTTTTAGCTTTTCATCCTCAAATTGATGGACAAATAGAATAAATGAATGAAATTTTGGAGCAGTACTTGAGGTATACGATCAATTATCATGAGAATGATTAGACAACTCTTTTATTATTGGTAAAGTTTATATATAATAATTTAGTATATTCTTTTATTTATTTATTTTTTTTCTAATTATGATTATCATCTATGATTTGATACTTTTGACTTTTCAAAAGTTAATAATCTCAAAGAAGAAAATTTGGAAAATCGTGTGTTAGAGCTATATGTAACAATAAAGGTAAAATTAAAAAAATCTAAAGAACAACAAAAGATTAATATAGATACCTATTACAAAGAACAACTACAATTCAATGTGGCTAAAAAGATATGGTTACTTTGTCACAATATGAAGACTATTTGTCCTTGTGACAAATTGGACTATGATAAGTTTGGATCTTTTTTTATTAATGAACAAATCAATCTTGTTTTTTATTGATTATATCTACCAAAGTCTATAAAGATCCACCACATATTTCTTGTATCTTTTCTTGAGTCATATAAAATAGTGAATATTTAAAAAAAAAGACAATTGCCATCTCCTCTTATAGAAGTAGATAATAATCAAGAGTTTGAGATAAAAGAAGTCTTAGATTTAAGGTGGTGCCAAAAAAGATTAAAATATGTTGTTCATTAGTTTGGATATGATATTAATGAATGTAGATGGGAGCCAATAAAAAATCTTACAAATATAGCAAAGAAAATTGAAGCTTTTTATTGATGACATCTATTAAAATCAAGATGAAGAATAGAAAATCTTTGCCAAAAAAGAAACAAGATCAAAAAAAGATAACACTCTACCTTCTATCCTTCTTTGTAGCTTTCATGTATTTATAAGGCTAAAGAGATTGTAAATCAACAAGCAACAAATTCAATTCAAGAGCTTTCATTTGGTGACTTATCAAATGTGATATTATGACTGTCACAACTTTCAAGACAACGTTATGAAGATAAAGATTCTTAAGAAAAACATATCCTTTTTCAAATATATGGCTAGATACAATGTGTTTGATATCATGACCTTAGAAGAGACTCTCAATGTTTGCTTATTTTATTAAAAGTAGGAACAACTCCTAACAATGTTCCAAATATTTTATTTGGAAGAAGTTATAAAGGCCTCAATAATAATGGAATTAGATGATGATCTTCTTATCCTAGTATAAAATACTATTGATAGCTGAAAAGACCTATCAACTATTTTCAAAGAAAACAAAAATCAGAGTATGTGGCAAATAGAATTTGTGGCATCTTAGATTTCATCAACACATGATGATCACTCTCTATGAAATATATTCTAGAAAGGAGGATAATGTCACAAATATACATAAATATTCTATTAAATACTTATATGATTAAGTAGAAATAGGTAAAAATAGATAAAAATTAGTTAATTTTATAATATCTTTTAGAAAAGCTTCTTAAAAGCTTTATAGATGCTGCTTTGATTTTACATGTATTTGTAGTTAATTAGTAGGTCAAAAACTTAGTCAACAAGTTAACCTTTATATTAATAGCTTATAGAAGAAGCTAACTATATGGTGCATATATAAAAAACTTGCCTTATAAGTTAAGATACGTGTCTTATAAAGTCAACACGTTTTGGAGGTCCAATGAGATATTGCCATGTAGTCCTTAATTAAGAGTATATATAGACAGAAGAGTGAAGCCTCATTTACTCTTGTCAATACATTTTTAGTCCTTAGTCTTATTTCAAGACTTTCTAGTATTCTTATTTTTGGTAATAGCCATTCTAATTCAATATTTTATTATCTTTGAATGATTTTTTAGTTCTTTTTAGTGATACACAAGTGTATTGAGGATTTTTCTTTCTTTGAAATTTATATCTTTAACACCTATAATAATGTACTTTTTTTAATAAGGCCTTTTTCTAAAAGTTTGTTCAATATTTTTTGTAGCTCTTTAAGTTCATTTGATTCTAGGTAATAATTTAGTCAATTTGTGAGTTTCGTTACAAGCAATAGTTCTGTTTGGAAGGAGATATCTTGTTCAAGTGCCATGCCACTTAGTAAGTCAAATAAAAAGATATCGCAATATTTATAAATGGATTATTTTACTTATTCTACTCCTTCTATTATCTTTTCTATTATTGAAGCAAGATTTGAAATCACTATATATAGTAGTTACTTATGCTATATTTATTTCTTCATATAAGTCATTTTTATAAGTAAGTCTTTAGCCACAAATCATTTTTTTACCTCACTGAATACAAAGGTACAAAGAATCATCTTGTATCTATTATCTTTGAAAAAAATTGTCCTTATTAGCTATGTAATTTGATTATTTTTTATGTCTAATTATGGCATATCAAGGATAATATCATATCTAAGCTTTATAACTTTAAACTTCTTTCTTAAAGCATATATGTTACTCAATCTCAAGGTTTCTTCCTCACATGTCTCATTTAATACATTCTCTTGATCATCTTTTAGATATATACTCTTTTTTTTGATCACTTTAGTTTTAATTCTAAGCTAATTGGTGTCGTATTGTGTATTGTCTTGCTCAAGAATGCACCAGGCACCTAGCTGTAGAAGGTAAGATTGTGTTTCACAAGTAGCCAAAAAATCCTAATAGATTTTGCCCATACAAGAAGAATATAATCTGAATTTCAATTCAAAAGTGCTAAAAACACTCTTTTTAGTAGTCTTAAATATACATAAATCTCAATTACCTTGTTACTTTCATATTTAACTAATTTAGATTTTTTTTGTAAGCCTCAATCCTAATCAATGAATTTTAACAAGTTGTAACATCTAATCCAACCATTGTTGTGATATAATACGACTATATAGTAAAGTTATAATCAAAATTGAATTTCTAATTAATATCTAATTATCTTAGTTTAATTATAATTTGAAGTATCTAAACATGGCTTTTATAAAAGCCTCTTAGATTATTTTTTTATCTTAATAGTTAGTAGGTTGAAAGTTAATTAGTAATTTTACCTTCTAGGTTGTAGAAACTCTTCTATTACCTTAGAAAGACCATAAATTGATAAAATCAGGTTAAAAGAGATAAATAATTAGTATAGTTGATACTAAGATTAAGTTGAGAGTAGGATTGGGCTAAAAAAACCTTAAGATAGGTTAGATTGATACCCGAGGGTCGGCCATTTGTGAGATAGGGTTGAAATCAGACCTTTGACCACAAAAACGACGGCCTAGGACAAAATAGGGAGGCATTTGAAGATCGGAGGTTAGGATTTGAGAACTAGCTTGAAGTTCTTTTCAAAAACGTAAGAATTGTTTTGAGAGGGTTTTGGAGGATTAGCCAAAATTGCTAGCTCTAATTATATTATATAAAACCCAAATCATAGACACAAACCTTGACTTCAAATAACAATTGCTAAGTCCTCCAAAATCCTCTCAAAACAATTCTTATATTTCTGAAAAGAACTTCAAGCTAGCTCTCAAATCCTAACCTCCAATCTTCAAATACCTCCCTATTTTGCCCTAGGCTGTCGTTTTTGTAGTCAAAGGTCTGATTTCAACCCTGTCTCACAAATGGCCGACCTCGAGTATCAATTTAACCTATCCTAAGGTTTTTTTTAGCCCAACCCTACTCTCAACTTAATCTTAGTATCAACTATACTAATTATTTATCTCTTCTAATCTGATTTTATCAATTTATGGTCTTTCTAAGGTAGTAGAAGAGTTTCTACAACCTAGAAGTTAAAATTACTAATTAACTTTCAACCTACTAACTATTAAGATAATAAAATAACCTAAGAGGCTTTTATAAAAGCCATATTTAGACACTTCAAATTATAATATAACTAAGATAATTAGATATTAATTAGAAATTCAATTTTGATTATAACTTTACTATATAGTCGTATTACATCATGACATCAAGAATTCCAATTAAGATATAACTTTTTTTTAGAGCCCAATCCATAAGCACTTGACATGATTGTCCTCTTAGTTAATCCAATAGATATACTAGTTGATCTTTTTGATAGTTACGTAAGGCTTTGTTATTTGTCTTTGAGAGATAGTAGTTATTGTTAGTATTGGCTTTTAATGCTTTTATTGAAAAGTTCCATTTTTTTACTCTATTTTGTTATCAACTTAGTAAGTCTCAAGATTATGAACCGACCTTGATTTATTAAGGCTTAAATTTTGATGTTTCAGACAACCTTTGATGTGGTGGCATAGCTCTTGATAATAAAAATACAATCCTTTTTGTACCAATATTTGTCATTTCTATGGTGTCAGTGATCTTTGTAAAGCATGAATTTCTATGGACATTGATTATTATGCCATAATATTGGATAGCGGTATAGAACATTGTACTATAGGTCATATTCCATAATTTTTAAAATCTATAGTATTGACCCTCTTTATAATTCTAATTACCTTCTCAAATATTTATAAATCTTTTAATTCTTCCTATCATTAGACCACATGTTTCAACCCTCTTACAAACTAATCCATCATCTTTACCTTTGAAACATTAACAATTTGGAGATATAGGAACTTAAGTTGAGAGATTTAAGCTTGTATTGACTTGAATTGTGTAAAGTTAGCTAATTAATTGTGTGCTTTCTTCTTTACATTGATGGATCGAAATTGATTCCTAAACTCCATCTCAAACTCCTAGTGATAAAATTTATCTTAAGCTCCATAGTTTTGAGGTTAATGTCCCCACCATAAAGGATTGTTGCACCTCTCAAACAGTTGGTGGCATACATAATTCTTTCAATAGTATTTGCCCCAGATAGTTGGACATATTATCACATACCAAAAAGCCATTGGCATACATCTTACCTTGAAGTGCTAAAGTATGTATCAAGCTTACTTAATTTTAGCTTAACACATATTGATTCTTTTGTCCTAAAGGCTTCTATTTGTCCTTGTAGAATAGCTATTTGGCCTAGAAGGTGTTGTATTTGAGTCTTGATTTGAGATTGCTTTGCTATAGCTCCCATACTACAATTTACTTACTGTAATGCCTTCTCTCTTTCGAGCTGACTTCTTAAAAGTAGCTCTTGGTAGTTCCAAAATAATATCTGATGTGACCACAATAATTAACCTCCAATTAGATGATGGCTATCAACACACTACCAAAAAATAGACTAATATTTGTTCTAATACTAATGAAATAAGACTGGATTATCTCTAAGATCTAAGATCCTTTTAAACTATAGCAATATAAATTCCATCATGATGTAGGACAGTATAGACTAGAACAAAATTAAACAAAATAGAACATAAAAGATAAAATAGAACAAAAAAAATAGAATAAAAAAGTGCAAAGCCAAATTTTATTAAAAAAAAATAAATCAAAGCCATACTTAATTGGATCTCCAAATCACCCTAGTTACTCCTATTTATACTTTATTCAACCATCATAGAATTTTTTAGAATATTCTTAATAATAGATCCTCTCTAGATAATTATCATAGGTCTTTTTTAGAATGTTTTATGGTGGATTCCACTTAAACTATCAATCTACCATCAATTCTAAAAACTTCTAAAAACTTTTCAAATATGGCTCTAACAACCTATTTCTATATGTCAATAATACAAATATCTTATCCATATCTCATTATAATGATAATTAATTTTTTAAAATTTAATTTAAAAGTCACATAAATAAACTTTAATATTTTTACAATTCAATAGTAACACCAATATCTTCTTAATACATACATTTGGAAGTGGAAGACATGAAAATTGACTCAATACATTTTAAACTTTTTACTTAAAAAGAAAATATTGAATATTATTACGAAGGATTGTACTTATATTGTAGAAAATTTAATAACAATACTTAAGATTATTCAAAGATATGATATTGTATTGAAAAAAATAATATACAAAAAAAAGAAAAAAAAATTATAGAAGATCTAATTTTAAAATTTATTAAAAATTTACTTTAAAAATATAAATAATAATCAAAGAGGTAGTAAAATTAATAAATAATATTATTTTCTTTTTATAAAATAGAATTTTATTTATTTTATAATACCATAAATAAGAAAAAATAAGATATATTAGTAAAATTAGTATTATTGGCCTCTTAAGATAGATGTAAATAACAACTTCTTGTAAAAATTATTCAAAAAAACTAAGTATTGATAAATCAAGGATCTTTTTTTATTCATTGAAGAATAAAATTTGAGAGTAGATTTATTAGGATTTCTTTGAAAATTGATTTTGGATTATTTGAGTTTGTAATGATTTTTTAAGAACTTTATAAAGTCAAGATTAGTTTGCAGTGATTTTAATTTAGTGAATTAAAATAGATTTATAATTTGGAATATTTTTTAAAATTTATATCAAATTTGTAAGTAAAAATTTATGAATTTGAAATTATAATTTTTTTAAATATGAGTTGTAATTTTGAGCTTAATAGGACGTTTCAATTTTAGATTATTAAAATTTAAGTGAATTGAAGTCTTGGAAATTAGATTTTAGAAGACAAGTGAGGTTTTTCAAGATTTTCAATAATATACTAGTTGAATTGAGATGAAATTTGATTCAATATTATTAAACTTGATTTTTAAGAACTATAAAAAATTTGAGAGAAATTAAATAATAAAAAAAGACATATTATCTCTAAGGAATTTGCATTAAGATTGAAAAAGGAGAGTGGTTGATATCCAAGCCAATTATGAAGTTTTTTTTCTTGGTTGATAAGTTTAATTCTCTTAAAGTTTATTATGCATATTTTTAATTAAGAGATTTATAGATTTTTAAAATTTGAGTTAAGATCAATAGTTAAATTAATAGTTATTGAGATTTTGAATCTATTAAAGGATTTGATTAGGATTTGGTTGAGATTTAATTAGAATTAATTGAGATTCAATTATGATTTGAATTAAATTTTATTAGAATTTTATTATAATTTTTTTAAGATTTGAATATGATTTTTTTGAAATTTTATTAGAATTGGATTAGAATTAGATTAAAACTTGATTAAAAATTTATTAAAATTTTTCTTAAGATTTGATTACAGTTGATTTGAATTTGATCAAGATTTGATTATTTTTTTTAGGATTTGATTATTATTTGGTTATAATTGACATTAAGATTTGATTAGGATTTGATTCGGATTTTTTTTGTATTTTATTAAAGTTTGGTTAGAATTTGGTTTGAATTTGGTTAGGATTGGATTTGATTAAAATTTTGATTAATATTCTTTAGAATTTGAGTAGGATTTGGTTATGATTTTAAGATTTAATCAAGATTTGATTAGAAATTGATTAGAATTTGATTGAAGTATATTAAAGATTATATAGAGCTTATTTGGAATTGATTGGATTGTGATAAGATGTATCTTGGATGTTTTTATGATCAATAAGATGTACTTAAAATAACTAAAAGATTATTTAGGTTATTTAAGGCTACCAAAATTATTTCTTTATTTTAAAATAGATATTTTTTAGGACCTCAAAATCATAAAGCCTTTGAACTATTAGATTTTAGAATCTTACCTTGATTTTTAGGTGAAGACTTTATTAAAAGATATAGGATATTTTTAATAAAAAAAATAATTATGTGCATATAAAAATCAAAGATGGTTGTATTTTGTCATTTAGAAATATTACTTATGAAATTATACCTATAAATATAATAATAAATAATTATAATAGCATAGTAATATTTAATATTATTAATTATTTCTTGAATTTAATCATTTTAGGTTTATTTTAGTTAGAAAAATATAAACTTTAATTGGATTGAGTTTTGTATAGTCTTGATTTTTTTTAAAGCATAATTAAGACTTTTTTTGACCAATTAAAAAGCCATAAGTCTAATACAAGTAAATCCTTACTGGATACAAGAACTTTCATATATATTATAAAAAAAGATTTTTTTTAAAAAAATTATTTATGCTACATCCAATCTTTAATTTATTAGAAAATAATTTGGCTAAATTTAATAATTACATTAATAAAAATCTAGTTAAAAACTTCATATACTCTTTGAAATTCCTAACAAAAGTTCTTATCTTGTTTTTGAAGAAAAAAGATAGATTACTATGGATATGTGTAGATTATCAAAGATTCAATAAGGTTACAATAAAAAATAAGTATTCTTTGATATCAAATTTTTTTGATTAATTGAATCAAGCCAAGATCTATACCAAAATAGATCTATGAAAGCATATAATTTTCTATACATTAATTAAAGAGATAAATAAAAAAAATTATTTAAAATTAAGTATGGATATTTTGAACATAATGTCATGCATTTTGAACTTACAAATATGCCAGTTGCTTTTTAACATCTTATAAATTATCTTTTTAAAGAATTTTTCGATGATTTATTTTTTTTATCTAAAAAATATTTTAATACATTTTAAGAATACATAAGAATATAAAAATAATATTTTTTATATATTACAAAAACTTAGAGATGCTAGATTGTATGCCAAAATGAAAAAAGTATGTATTTGTGAGCTAAAATATACCTCCACTAGTTGAAAGGTTATTCTAGTTCACAACAAGTGAATTAACTATGGAATTTTTAGAAATTTTAACTCTTATTAAGTTCTTAATCAAATTACTTTTAATTTCTTTAAATCACCTATATATGAGATAAAGCAAACCTCTATTAATTGGAGTTTATTATAGCTAACAACAAGTGAATTAATTATACAAATTTGACAAATTATAACAAAGTTATAGCTCTTAGTTAATCCAACTTAATTTACTCTTGAAAATTCCTTAATTCATCTAAGTAGTCAATCAATCTCCACTATCAATTCACATATATAAGAATAAATTACTCTAAAAATTCATACAACTTAAAAATTATGATTATTATTATTTTATTTTTATTACTTTATTTTTTAATTAAAATTCATATAACAACAAGAATTCATCTTTAAATGATTATTCATCCAAGTATAAAAATTCATCTATATAATTTTCATCTAATTTATTTTTTTCATTTAACTTCAATTGTTCATCCAAACTAACTTAGTTCAACCCTAATCCTAATTTATTCAAATAAACATGTTTTTTTTTTTTTTTTTTTTTTTTTTTTTTTAAATCTTAATTTCATCCAAATCTATCATAATTCATCCTAATGTATACAAGTTCATATGCCTAGAAGAACCTCACCCAAGCCAAAACAATTTGGTACTGGTCACCTTCTGAACTACTTCAGCTCAGCCACAAGCTGCATGGTTATATGCGTTGCTCTTATGTGGCTTCTAACTATTGTTCTTAAACCTCTACCCTCATTTGTGTCTCTTTCTACATGGCCACTCATTAGCCCTGATAAACTTGAGAGCACAACATATACAAAAGTCGCTTCCCTATCCCTGCTTTTTTTGACACACGTTCTTTCAGAGAATCCAAACCAGATGAACCTTGTAATCTTTAAAAACAGTCCAAAAAATTAGATCTCGCTCTTCACACTCGCAGTCCCATTGAAAGTAGTAATGATAATCCTTGGCTTGCAACTGCCATGCCTTCACTTCACCTTTCACACCCCTAATTGGATTAGTCGAATATCATGCATCTATTTCTGCAGCTTGCGCAACCCATAGATTGAATCTGCATCAGATGCCAAATCTAAGATTTAGAATTCCAACCTTGCAACCATCAAATTCAATGCTTGAAGTTGGAAAAAACCTAATGCATTTCAACACCTTAATAGGACGAAGACAAAAATACAGTTGCTGCTACTTGACACCAGAAACTTCTTCCGTATGGCACTACACAGCTGATGCACAGCCGATTTACCAATGAAGACAAAAAAAAAAAAAAAAAAAAAAAAAAAAAGACAGCAAGGAAACACATTAGGCTTGCACCACTTCCTTAAATTCAAAGATCTATATACACAAGAAAAAACCAAGAAGAGGGGAAAAAGAACGTCAATTAACTCTAGCCCTCCTTCAAAGCTTAATAACACTCCGGCTTCACCTTCGTTAACAATCTGCAAATCTTTGCAAAAACTAGAAGATTGAAAATTGCAGAAGACAACAATAATTCCATTGCAGCACCGCCACACACCAAGAACCAAAATTCAATCCGCCAAATCCTGCTCGATCCCTTTGCGATGAAGTCATCTTCCTGATCACTAGCCTTTGATGATGTAGTGCAATCCAAATGCCTTGTATGCCACAGTGGATTTGTTGCCACCTCCACTGCACCTAAAAAACTCAAGGCGCCGCCATGTTGCAGTTGGCTCTTTTGGCTTTATATTGATCATGAAAAAACACAAAAGGCTGCACCACAACACTTAAGCGGAACAAAGGAAAACCACGAACTGAGCTTCACCTTCGTCACATACACCATAGCAAAAACACATCGGAAGTCCTCTCTAACAATTTGAGCTTTTGCATCACCTCCCGGAAAAAACTCTAGATTTAAAGAACTTGGAGCAGGCCAAGCTCAAAACTTGCTTAGGAAAAAATAGAAAACAGAACAGAGATAGGATCCAAGGTGTCCCATACCTCTATCTCCAGAGAGGCTGCAGCAGATCAAGGGCAGCCTTTCTTCCTTATCATCATTGTTTCTTCTCCTTCTATTTTTCTATTTATTTATTTATTTATTTATTTTCTATTCTTTCATCTTGTTTTTCTTTCTCTTTCTATTGCCAACTTTTTTTTTCCTATTTTTTATTTTTTTATTTTTTTTTATTTATCTATAGCAATCAAGGATTTTATTTATTTATTTATTTATTTTTTATTTTTCTATCAAGGATCCCATTTAAATTCTAGACTAATTATAAATTTAATAGAGATAAAAATACTATTAAAAAAATCATAAATTTCTATTAATACATCTAAAAAAAAGATATGTAATACAAAATCCCTTCTAAAAGACAACTCTACAAGAGATTCATTTTTGAAATTAATATTATATTTTATTTTATTTCTTTATTTTTCTATTTATCTCAAAATTCCTATACCAACTCACTAAACTAGTAACTTTAAACATCATGAGTGCATTTTTTTGTATTAAAATATACCAGTGAGTCAATTCCATGAATCATAGTATTTTATACAACTCAAGTGATTTCTTATGATACACCATTTTAAATTATGGATTTACAATAGACCCTAAAAAAGTTCAAACTATCATTGATTGGATGGTTACAAGAATAATAAAAAATGTTCAATTTTTTTTGAGATATACTAAATATATTGGATCTTTATCAATTTATTTATTTATTTATTTATTTTTAAATTAAAGGTTTATTTATATTTTTGACTTATAAAGACAAACTTCAAAGGTATAAAGAAGTAAAAGTAAGATTTAAATATTTAAAGATAGATTTTATAACAACTTTAATTTTATATTGTATTGGTTTTTTATTAAAATATATGTATAATAGATGCATTAGAATTTATTTTAGGTACAATATTATCACAAATAAGAATAGATGAAAAATCTTACTTTATATCTTTTCATTCAATTTGTTTAATACTCAAGATCAATTACAAGATCTACAACAAAGAGCTTTTTGTAATTATAAATTTACTTTAAGAATGAATCTATTATTTGGAAGGCACTTATAATCTAATGATCGTTTATACAAATTACAAGAATTTTAAGTATTTTATATTAGCACATATTTTGAAATATTCTCAATCTTGTTAAAACATGTCTTTCTTAAGATTTGTATTTAATATCACGTATTTGTCATAAAAACAATAAGGTTTGTTAATTTTTCCTTTTAGACGTTCTTAATTTATGCCAAAATAAAAAAATTTAATTTTTTATTAAGAAAAAATAATTCTTTTAGAAAAGATTAATTTTATCTTTGAGCTATAAAATCAAGACTGACTATTGATTCAACCTTTCATAACTAAATTCAATCAAGTATGTCTTTAAATCTTTTAATTCATGATGTTAAAAATAATTCTTTTGAATCTCATAATACATTTAATTTTGAGTTCAAGAACAATCTTCTCTATTTAGTGGGATATTTATATATTTCAAAAAGTGGAGCACAATTATAAGTTCTTTAAGCTCGTCACAATTTTCTAATTGTAAGATATTTTTCATACAATCAAATCTTATATTTATTCTTGAGAGATTTTTAGTGGTCTAAAAAGTAGAAGATAATTAAAGACTTTGTACAATCATGTGATGTTTTTTCTAAACCAAAAACTCTCTTTTATTGACCTTATAAACTTCTCTAATTATTATCAAATAACAATGATCTTTTATTTCTATAGAAATTATCACAAATCTTTTAATCTCAAGTTTTTATGACTCTATGTTTGTCATAGTATTTTTTTATTAATCTAATATATTTTATATTATATTAAAAATCTATCTCATATTAAAAAATAATTAATTTTTAATTATAATTTATCTCATTATAATTATAATTATAATCATCATGCATGATTTGATATTTTTGAATTCTTAAAAGTTGGTAATTATATAGTAGAAGATTTAAAAAAAATTATTAGAGCTGTAAGTAATAATAAAAATACAATTAAAAAAAATCAAGAATGAAAAAAGATCAAGGCAAATATTTTTTGCAAAATAAAACCTCAATTTCATGTTTGTGGCAAGATATGGTTAATCTATCATAATATTAAGACTATTTGCTATTGTGACAAGTTGGATTACTATAAATTTAGACTATTTTTTATTCATAAATAAATCAATCTAGTTACATATTGGTTACATCTACCAAAGTCTATAAAGATTCATTTTATATTCTATATTTTTCTTAAGTCATTTAAGATAGTGAATATATCTAAAAAAAGATAAAATCTACTTTTTTTATAGAAGTGGAAAATAATCAAGAATTTGAGATAGAAGAAGTCTTAGATTTAAGGTGACACCAAAATAGATTAGAATATCTTATATATTAGTATGGATATGATATTATTAAGTATACATAGAAGCCATCTAATAATCTTGTAAATGCAACAAAGAAGGTTGATATTTTTTATTGACAACATTCATAAAAATGAAGATAAAGAGTCAAAAAATTCTTTATTATAAAACAAACAAGGTTCATAAAGATTTCTTGTATATTCTATGCTTATTTTTGATTTTTTTATATTTTTTATTCTAAAAAGATGGAGAACCAAAAAATAGTAGATTCAACTCAAGACTAATTATTTGTTTGATTATTGAATAAAGTATTAAAATTATTACAATCTCAAAGATAAAATAATAGTCATGAAGATCTTCAAGGATGACATGTTTTTCTTAGAATAAATAGTAAAATACAACATAATTGGTTTCACAACCTTGGAAGAAAATTTTAATATTGGTGATATTATTAGAGGTCAAAATTACTCTTAATTGTATGTGAAAGGATTTTTTTTGAAAAAAGTTATAGAAGCAATAATAATAATCTAATAATAAAAAAAAAATCTTGCCTTAGTATGGCACACTATTGATACGTGAGAAGACTTATTAATTACCTTTTAATGAAACAAATATGAAAATATGTAGCAAATAAAATAAATTGGATTTTAAATTTTTTTAATATATAGTTATTACTTCTTATGAAACTTATTTCTATAAGAAAATATAATATCATGGACATAATTAATATTAATAATTATATAGATAAGTAGAATTAGATAGAGTTAAATAAAAGTAAATAAATTTATACAATATCTTATGAAAAAAGTTCTTAGAAGCTTCATAGACATGGATTTTACTTTATAAATATTTTTAGGAGATTCATTGATTAAAAACTTAGACAACATTTGATTTTGTATTATATATATTGACTACTTGTGGTATTAGTTGGCCATATAGTGCACATATAAGAAAATTGTTTTATAAATTAGATATATATTTTGTAAGTTGGATATATTGTTGTATTACATGTATTCTTGCTTAAGAACTCTGTGATTGTAAATTTCACTCCTCAGCCTCAATTACAAGATGGCCTCAATTAAGAGTTGCTTATAATTGGTGGTGTGAAGTGAAGTAAGCAATTGGCAAAAGACCAAGGAGGAACAACCACAATACAAGTAAAAGAGATGAAATCAAGTAATCACAACATCCAAAATAAAGTCATAGTCCATTCACTGGATTTTCATTGAGTAAAAAGTAAAAGTAAAAAGTAAAAAATATTTTTTTAGATAGAGAATTTTTTTAATCTTTCCAATGACATAAAAATCATGTAATTCTAAATTACTATGAATAAGTTATGATAGATTAAAGATAGAATATAAATAATAGAAAAGTTAAGTAAATAATTTTTACCTCAAGGATAACTTGCTTAAGAAATCATGAGTTCAAGCCTCACCAATACTCACAAGTAGTATATATTCCCCCCCCTCAAGAGGCCTTGAGGCCTTAGTCTTATCTTCCTACCTATACCTTAAGTGCTACAACCCATATGGGAATTGTGCACCTCTCTTCCTACAAGGACTATACTAGCTGCTAGTCCTCCTATTTTCTACTAATAAAACTACTTATTTTGCATTTTTGACTTCACCATGGTATTCAAAAACACCCAATTGGCTTAGAAACCTTGCATAGTCTTCAAATATTGCTTCATTTCTTCATAATGGCTCTCAAGGTGATAAAACTCAATTTTACCAAAGTCATGAAATTTTCTCTAAAAATTCATAAAAAATTCTAAATAAATTCTAAAAAATCTTATAATATATCTTTAATACTAATATTCATATGAGTCTGTATTTTCCTATCTTGGAGATTTTTTATAGTAATAAAATTAATTTAAATCCACAAAAAATCCTATTTTTTATATAATTAACTAAAAAGACATGAAGCTCTTTTTTATGCTTCTTCTAACTACTAACTAATCATTGATAGGATTTTATAAGTAATACATGTAGATAGGAGCCAATGAAGATATTGGTTTCAATAACTAACTCTTAATACTTAACAATAAGAAAAATACTAAATTAACTAAGATAATTACCTCTAAGACTTACTAAGACTCTATTTTTATAACTTTTCTTCTAATAACACTGTTTCAACTTATAAATACTTCTAAATTATAATAAATAATTGAATAGTAAAAAAAAACTCTCTACTCTTAACATTTTTATAATTGAATGACTTAAAACTATGTTTTTATCTAATCCACTAATTAAGATCAATTTGTGGGACTCACAAACTCATCAGGTGCTATTGTATTGTAATTGTTTATAGTAAATAAAAATTAACTAAAAAATATAATATATTTTTAAGTGTTGATATACATTAGAGTGGTTAATAGGTTAATGTAAAGAAAGTTGATGTAAAAAAATTTATTTTAATGTTTACTTATATTGATTTTAGTATTTAAATTATATAAGATTTAGATATTTAGTATAAAATTCAAGGAGAAGATTGGGGCTCAAAGATGAAGATCCAAACCTCTAAGAAACTTATTTAGAGGGATGAAAGTAAGGTATGGATGGATGAAGGTAAAAGGCAAAGATCTTCATCTCTATTGATCAAAGGCCAAATCCAATAGACATTCAATAGGCTGTCTGCAACCATAATAAGAATTTTGGCAACTTCAAAAGAAACATTTGAAACTCAAAAGTAAGGATTATAAGGTTTAGAATTTGGACTATAATTTGTGCACAAAGTTTAGAGGATTTGAAGTTAGGATAATGAAGTTATAGTTGTTTAAAGTTAAGGTGTGTTTTTAAGATATTTTATTTTTCTTTTGAAAATACAAGGATTTTTATGATAGGTTTTGGATATTAAAAGATATGGCCTTAAAGATGATTTCAAGATCTACATTATTTGTGAAGAAATTTTTGCATTTGAAGTTTGTATGAAGAAGTTATAGAGTATTGATGACAATACATGTAATTCAAAGGCAGTAAGTGAGTCGTTTTGTTGATAGTAATGATTGGAGCCATATCTTAAGTATTCAATGTCGTATTACGTGCTATCTTGCTTGAAAATGCATTGGGCATCTGGCTGTAGAAGATAAAATGATGTTTTGCAAGTATCCGAGTAATCTAGTAGATTTCAACCATCTAAATACAAACTATTTCGGATTTCAATATAAAAGCTTACTCCTAATACAAAGTGCTTAGAAATACTATTTTTTAATAACTTTGAGATATTATAAGCACAATTTCTTCTATTATTTGTTAGTTTTATTTTTATTTTATTATATATATATATATTTTTAAACTCTAACCCTAGACAGCGAGCTTTGGCAAGCTGTAATTCTCAATCTCACTGTCCGATTGTTGTGAAACTTCTACTACTAGTGTCTTTACAAGTCTTCTAAATGCTCAAGAAGTTCAATCCAATCCAACTTACAGATTGCAAGAAAATGCCATAAATCCACACTGATGTTCCTTCACCACCGCCTAGAAGTTGATGACAAATTGTAACTTGTAATTTTTCCTTCTCTAACTGTTAATTCTCATTCAAACTTTGTGTACAGCTTTGCCTTTAAGTCCTCAACTCACCGCGTCAAAATTCACCTTATTCCAGCTAATAGATCTTCAGATATTAAAAAAATCCTAAACAATCCCAATATGCCAACTTTTGATACCTCTTTACACTAATGATCAAATATCCTCTATCCGTACCATTAGATTAACACAAATTTTTGTATGCACTTGGCATACTCAACTATCTAGATATTTCTAAAATTTCAACTACAGATGTCTCTTCAATTTCACAAAACAGTCAAGAGTACTAACTGTTATTTTATTACAAAAATCCAATTCACTAATACAAATACTGACTTTCAACAACGATTGCAAGTCCTCCCAAATCCTATGAACCCCATTCACCAATACAAATATTGACTTTGATCAATGATTGCAAAGTCCTCCCAAAAAACCCTATGAAACTCAATTCTACACCTTTTGAAGTTAGCTCTCCGACCTCAAAATCCCCGATCTCCAAATGCCCTCTTTTTTTTTCTTTCTTTTTCTTTAACTCCGTGAGATCCCCTATTCTTCTGCCTTAGACTCGGAATTGGAACAATAGACTACGCTTCCATGGAATTTTTGCTTTTAAGAGGATCTTTCCATAGAAAGGACGTTTCCCCCAAAACGGCATAATAACGAAACAGCTTGAAATAGAAACAAAGCCTCCATATTCGGGACCTTATTGGATTGCCCAATCGAGTCAAGTTTCATACTGGGTAAGAAGCCCATAACAGGACCTGGATTGGATGTCCCCGTAATTGGGTCAAATTGGCCCTTCACATCAAGCTCACCCAAATGTTGAATTGGTCCTTATCCCTTTTGTCGACTCCTGATAAGAACGGCTTAGACACATTCCACTCAATTTATTGGAGAATCTTGAGGACCTTGATTTATTTCCTCAATTTTTTCTTGGCTTTGGATCTGCTGATCCTGATTATTGAAATTAAACGAAGCATTACATTGCTGATAAGTATCCATTGGTATATACCTACTAGGCTTGTTCCATGTAAGATTAGAAAATGATCTTGATCGTTTCGTTGGTATGGAGAGTACTTGGTTTGATGACGCCGGTGGAGCATATGCTGTTGTCATATTCGGTGGTACAGCTTGCAATGAAATGACATTAACTGGCCCCTGAATATTGGCACTAAAATTGGCTACTATTTCTAACATCCAAGATGACTAAATATTAATAAATATTTTTCATTTATATTTTCACCATATAGTCGTGTTACAACATGGCACCGGATGAATTTTTAGCTCAAAATTTCTAAAAATATATATTATTAGGTTAAAAAGCTATAAATCAAAATTTTATAGTATTTGAGTACTCATATACCTAATATTGTGAGATATGAAGAAAATTACATATAGGCATATGTAAGTAAGGATTTGAAGCTATTGTTAGGATTTTGGTGATATTTTAAGAACAAGAACAAATTTATAGTTGAAATTTTTTGTGATAGTTATTAAAAATACATTAATACTTTGTGTAAAATTTTAGTTTGTTTGGATAGTTTGATCGTGAAATAGGAACTGTTGAAGTTTAGGAAAAATTCACCTTGAAGATATACAAGATTTTATAATATTTTTATTACTTTTTTGGTGACCTTTTGTACTTAAAGCTTATGTATTGATATAATTGTTCATATAGGAACAATTTTATATATAGACTTGGTGTTTTATTTATCTTGAGGCTTGATTGAGCAATTAATGATAGCTAGAAGTCCAATGCTTTCTTAAGGCAAATTCTTTCTATCTCGATAGCGCCTAACTATGGAAGGTAAGTAAAAATGCAAGAACAATCTTATCAAGTTTAATAAGATTTCAAATAATCTTAAGTAGATCTTAGTAATCTTGATTGAAATTTGACCAATCCTAAATAAATTCAAAAGAAATTATAAAAGAAAAACAAAGAAGTTCCAGACTAATCTAAAAAAAAATAATAATGAGAAATCTTTAAAAAATATAAAAATAAACTTTTAAAGAAATAATAATAAACTTAAAGAAATATTAAAAATATAAATCTTAATTAAAATTCTAATTGAATCTTATTAAAATCCTAAGTCAAATCCTAATTAAAACTTTAATTGAATCTTAACCAAATTTTAGGTCAAATTCTAATAAAATCCTAAATAAAATCCTAAATAAAATCTTAAATCCTAGATAAATCTTAGATAAATCCTAATCAATCTTTATTCAACTTCTAGTCAAGTTCTAAATCAAATTCCAATTAGATTTTAATCTAAATTAAATCTTAATCTAAACCAAAACTTAAACCAAATTCTTAATCCTAACCAAACTGTACGTAAACCTTAAATCAAATCCTATAGCAAATCGGAACCTCAACAACTAATAATTGAATTGTTGATATCAATTCAAAATTTTAAAAGTTCTTAATATCTTAATTAAAAAAAAAAACACAAGAAAGATGAAATGACTTCTACTTACCAATTGAAAGAAATGTAAGATAATCCAATCAGGTGTTAGGCAGCCTTCTATTCCAATTTGAATGCTAAACTTCCAATGCCAAGATCTCTTTTTTGAACTATTGAATTACTTCTAAATTTCATCTATAATATTGATAATCAAGTCTAGTATCTATATAAATCAATTTCACTTCAATCCAATTGACAAATTGCTGAAGATCTTAAAATTATTCATTGACCTTCAAACTCTAATTTTTGAGACATCAACCCACAAAACCTTCATACACTTTGATCTAATTATTTGACTGATTTCAAAATTTGCACATACATTTACAACTAGCACAATAACACATTTCCCAAAATTTATCTATATACATATTACAAAACTCAAGAAACCTTCAAATTTGTAAACATACTTTTTATTTCTCAAAATCTAAACTGATTGAAAACATTATTAACTTTGAATTTTTTTAAAAAAATTAATATTGACTCAATTGATATAAAATCAATGCTCAAAAATCTTTTCTTAAGTTTTGCCTCAAACCTCACTCTATGATCTATCCAAGAACTCCCAAGTCATTGTAGGTGCATAATTTTGTGCTATAAAGTTTGATTTTAATCCAAATTAATAACCAATCCTCTTTGGGTATCAATTCGTAGATTCTTAAAGTAAATTTTGTTAAAATCTACTTTGAATTTCTTTCTTCACATGCTTATATTATATTATTTTCTAGTTTATTTTATTTTATTCTATTTTATTTATGGTCCTACAAAGTAAGTAGAAGCCTATTTTGTAAAAAGACAATATTAGCACCTTTTAATTTTACTATCTTTTTGATTATTATCTATATTTTTAAGATAATTTGCTATAATTTTTAAAAATAAGATCTTTTATAATATAATGTTTACTTCTCTCTTTTCTTTATTAGCCATGTTACATCATAATAAACATATTGAAAGTTGTATAGAATGACGCCACATAATTCTTACTTACCTAATTTATATAGAGGTAAGAGTAAAGCCTTCTTCACACTTGTCAATCTCTTTCTTACTTCTAGTTTAGTTTCAAGAGTCTATATTTTATTAGACTTTGATAACAACCATTTCAATTTTTTCTTAAATATACTTTTCTACTTATTTCAAATTTTGCTCCAATTACTTGTAAAGGCCTTGAAAAATGATAAATATTAAATATCATACCCTATTAAATATTTCTTCTTTGGATAGAACATCTTACAAATAGAAATTCAACCATAAATTAAAAAATAAGTTTCCAGAACAATTGCAATTGGCTTGCTTGTTGTTGAGTAAGTTTTTATACCTAACATGGAGGGCTTGGAGAACCTTGTCAAATGTTGAATTGAGATGTAAGAATGGCTAAGTCATATACTAATTGTGGTTGTGTCAAGCATCCTTTGGGTTGTTTTTAAAACACAAAGCTTCACAACTTTGCTTGTTTCACCATTAATTTTGATGATGTTGCAAAGCTTTTGAATATGAGTGATTGGACACGTACGGTCTTGGTAAATTTGATTGATTCTTTACTTTGGTTGGTTTTGTAGCATTGTGTGTACAGTCAGTAGGTGTTAATGTGATTGTCCTTAAGGTCGGACAATTGAGTGTGAAGAAAATGTGTGCAATTTATCCGGAATTTCTGCCAGAATTTTTGCTAATGTCATTCTCCTGAATCCCCTTGAGGAACACAGCTTACATTGTAATTGAATTGCTACCTTTGGCACGCAATTGAAGTCATTCCACGAGGTTGTTTTTGATTGAGGGGTAGTGTTGCAATGTTGTCATCAGGTTCACCGTCGGAGTTTCAGTAGAGATAGTGGATGAGGTCAACCGATGCTTCCGAGATATTGATGTGAATTTAGGCTGCAGATTTAGTGATGTATTATATCATGAGAAGTTCGCATCATTCTAGGTTTACGTCCAAAAATTAGTATTTTAGGTTGTCACGATTTGTTCCAAAGGTGAAGGTTCATTACTCGACTCAATTGCAGTGGTAATGAATTCTGTTCGATATGATAAAATCCGAGCTGGTGGATGAGTTCTATCGTCCCATTGAATCTTTTCTACAAGGATGGAAGACATGCACATCTTACCAAAGTGAACTTGCTCGTCACAAGGTCTTCTAAATTTGTGAATTTAGAAACACCGCAACCACGACATACATTGAAGGCTGCTGAAATCATTACACCGCCACCCATTGACTATGATTTACATGTAAGCAACGTTTTCATTATTTTTTCTTCACATCGCTAGTTTTTTCGGTCTAAAGCAGAAGTCTTTTTGGTCTCAGAAATTTTGGTATCATGATTTTGAATATCTGAAGACAGTTCTTAGAATGCCTACTTGCTATTCTAGGATTCCGGCCTCCTGATGAGATTATATGATAGAGCAGGCTATCTTCTCTGAAGATGAAGTTGTGGAGACTTTTCAAAACGACAAGGAGGAACTTGCAGCTGGTGGTAATGATGTTGCGGTGGAGACTCTGTTCGGAACATTGATTTTTTCCTGTTTGAAGCAGATCTTACTCATTCATGGTTAACTTAGCAATGTAAAGTACGCATTTGTGTCGAGTATCTTTCAGGGACGTTGTGCTTAAAGTTTGAAAGTGCATGCAGTAGTGGACAAGGAACTTTCCAGAATACATTGCCTTAGAAATTGATCTTTGGAATTCTGTATTGTGGGGCAGGATGCTGAGATGTCGTAAACTGGAAGAATACGGGGTATGTTTTCGTACCATTAGGATATCTCACTGACGGAATTTTTTGATGACTGCTGATGTTCCTAGTATTTAGGAAATTTAACACTTCAGCAGTAAATACAACCGCAAGGCGTGGACAGTCACTGGAGAAGACCGTATTCCTTTTCTTCATAACCAAACCACTGCCGACTTTCAAAAGTTAAAAGATGGTGACGTGGGAGCCTCTCTTTTATGCTTATTCGTATCCGTGACTGAATAATGGCTGTAAGTACGTCATTTGACTCAAGACAATGGGATGTACAAGGCTGTGATACAGTATTCGTCACATCTACAGGCAGGACAATCGATCTGGCCAAGGCGTGGGTTATGGTGTGCACTTCCATCTTTCCTTACTGTTGGGTACCAAATGACCAATATTTAGTTTCAGAGTCTTGTCATTCACAGTTTTTGATATAAACAAAGGGCTGCAACTTACAAATTTTGATGCCAGAGGTCACTTTATTTTAGTGAAATAATGTATGCTTGGATTACTAGTGCTACAATATTGGACCATTATTGTTGAAATAATGAAAGTTGAAGGATGAAGAATGAAGTTGATGGTATTATCAACTTTTTGGATTGTAGATAAATTCTATTAATCTATTTGTTTTGCCAAGCTAATGCCAATCTTTCTATTCTCTTCTCAACAAGTTAATTCACTTCACTTTTTACTTTCTTGTTTTGCTTTATATTTGTATGAAAGAATAAAGTTGTTGTTTATTCTTGAAGAGTTTTTAGATGGTTCAGATGTTAGATTATTTAATTTGGAACAAAATACAATTGTAGGTGTATATATTTTGTTGACAAAATAGACGTAGAAGATATTGCCCATAAAACTTATTATTTTACCTTAGTGGATCCCAATTCTAGTAAGGTGTGCTTCAGATTCTTCAATTTTGTCTATTAATGGTGCAAGATGTCTATGAAGATATTTACACTTATCAAAACTTACTTTGTCTATTTATGAAGGGCAAAATGATGTGTGACCTTTGATTAGGTTCTTGATACTTTGGAACTTGAGGCAATTAAAGATAAGCCTTAAGGTTCATTCATGCATTATGTGATCAATGACTCCAATATGTACATTGGTTATATAATCTTATATCTTTTGTTGTACTCAATAATATCTAGGTTGATTGATTTTACGATATCGTAGCTATTGTAGAACAAATTGTTTCATTGAATTTGTATTCTTCTTATCAACAAACATTATTTATCTTGTAGCACACCATAATCCTAAGACACATGTCTCTCTTTGATTAAGAAACCTTATATAAATGTATCAAGTATTGGTTTATAGTAAACTCTTTATTTTTTATTGAATACATTTTTATAGTAAGAGATGATTGATTAACATGGTATTAAAGTAATAATATAATAGATTTTTATTTAAAACTAATGAATAATATTATTAGAAGTATTGAATAATCTGATATAGAAGTGCATTATATATTATGTTGAATAACAAATGAGTTTTGCTTCTGTTAAAAATATCATAAGCTAACTTATTAATAATAACTAAAAGTTTAAAAAGCCATGGTAGCTTGTTAATAGAAAAAGCAAAAAAATTAATTGACTTTAGCAACTTAAGATGAAATCAATACTAAGAAAAAAAAATGAGTGGGATTTCAAAAAAAATCATATACAACTTGCTATTTATCTAACAATAGTATTAAAAACTCATTACATTGAACAAACAATGACAAAAACCAAGAATATAGCATTATCAAGTATATAATTCTAAGTAGCTTATAACTTACTTGATTTTGTTGTAAAATTTATAAATCTAGTACTTGAAAAGATCTATATCAAAAATTTGTACCCAATATCCAATTATATCTTTTAATGCTGAATAATCAATTATATAAACTAAAGATGCTAAAAAAAGGCTTGATGGAAGAATATATCAATAAAGTAATAAATATTAAAAACCAACTTCTATCCAAGGAGAAACCTGTTCATGACAAAAGCATCTATCAACTTCTACTCAATTCTTTATTACAGAAGTTTTTAAGATGTATTTCAAACCTTAAACACTATAGATACTATCTTCACATTTGATAAACTAACATCAAAGTTGCTCACCAAAGTTATAAAGGTGCTAATAGATGGTAATAATCTAAAACATGCACCAAAATGGCTTTTGCTTCCTCTACAAGTGCAATGCATGTAAATTCAAATATTGCAAGCAATTTTATCCTATGCCATGGTATACATATTCATGCAATCAAAAAACTTTCTTGTAAGATGTGATTAGTTATATATTAGTAACATAAGATGGTATTGGACATATCATTGATTGACATTGTTTTGTTTAAATTGGTCAAAATATTTTTGTATTTTTTATAATATTTATGTTTAAGATGTATATAGCAAGGTTATGTCTTTTTATTATTGTTATTATTAGATTTTTTATAAGATTATAATTATATAAAAAATATATATAATTTAATAAATTTTAATAAATATATATCGTTTTAATACATGATATTAAGTTATAATTGGTTATATTAATACTTTATTATAAAATTTTGAATGAAAATATAAAATTAAATGTTGATTAATTAATGTAAAGATTTTTGATTAAATTGACTTGAAGATAGTTAATACTAACAATGAATTTATAAAATCAAATAGTCCCTTTTTTTACAATGTATAATGCATAATAATTATTTTATTATAGAATTGGTACTTCATTATTATTTGTATCTAAGCCAAATAATTCATACACTATTAAATATAATTACATATTTTCTTTAATAATTTACAATCATCTAAATCACCACCATAATTTATATCTACACACATCATAAAGCAATAGCAAGGATCAATATTCAAATAGAAAAGCATATAATCATTCATATTTTATAAATACTTAAAAAAATTAAATATTATAATTAAATTATTTTAAAACTATTGCTAAATTTAAAATTATGATGATTATATTGACAATATCATAGTATAAATATGTTATAAGATAAGGATTTCTAACACTTAACTTGATAGAAAATTTGATGGCTATGAGATTATATCTTTTAAATAATATTTGAGACTTTATATTTATATCTTTTAATTTAGAAATAAAGTATATAATGTTATAGCTATATTAATATAGATATTATTTTATAAAAGCTTGTTAATCAATATAAATTAACTAAATAAGATAATTTTATATATTCGTAATTCATTAATATTATTATCTTTATTTTTTTAATCTATTTATCTAATAAAGACAAAACTAATATAGATTTTTTTTTAAGAGTTTGTATAAATGTTTTACAAGTTTATAATAAAAAATTATGATAATTTTTTTACATGCACATATAATAATATTTATTTTTATATATTCAAAGATCAGTTATTTTATAATAATGATTTTTGTAACAATTAGTTAGTTTTTAATGATTTTATATTATTTAATTTAAGTATTTTTTTAAAATAATATTTTAAGAATAGTTATTATTATTGTATCTCTATATATCTATATGCAATTCTTAGCATTTAATTATTGACTTATTTTAAAATATAAACTTAAACCCAAGAAAGTATGAGGTTTAATACAATATTGTATTTAATGTTTTAGAATTTTTTTTATGAATCAATATATAAATAGGATGGGCATGACATATCAAATGATTAAAGAATACAACCTCCTCCTTTGGAGAAAATTGATTCCCTGAAAAATCCTATAAGTAAACAAACAAATATATATATATATATATATATATATACCTTTTGTTATTTTTGAAAGGGGCCATTATTACAGCCACTCATTGGTTACATCTGGATCTTCAAATTAGAGGATTCGATGTGTGTCAAGAGGGCGTTAAGGGAAGACCATTTTATTGGAAGATTGGACCACATAAATACTTTGTAAAATCTTCCATTGGCCATTCCCCTTCTAAGACGCCCCCTATTCTACTTTACCCCTGTCTCCAACTGCCGGATATCTTGGGCTGAAGGATTTGAGCTTGGAGAATGCTGTTGCTACACAAGACGCTGCTCGAGATAGGTCTTGCACTAACGGAAACACTGAGATGTCGTTCCTAAGCATCATCACAATCTGAGACAGGGTAGGCCGCTCGGCAGGATTGTACCTGGTGCAATACCTCGCAATTCTCAAAATTCTACTGAGCTGCTCACGGTTGAAGCTTGCGTCCTCTAAGAATTTAGGGTCGTAAATATCCTCGTCTTTGGCCTGAATCACCAGCTGCGGTATTGGCAAAGTTTTTAAGCCGGCTGCAAGCACAAACAGCACAACCCCAAAGCTGTAGACGTCGATTTTCGTGCTCCTGATCTTGGAATCTCGAAAATGAGGATCTATGTAACCCGTCGTGCCATGAAATTGTCTTGTCTCGACCTGATCGAGGTTGTCCTCCATGAATTTGGCAGATCCGAAGTCCGCGATGTACGCATGCATTGTTTCGACGTCGAACAGGATGTTTCCGAGTTTGATGTCGTGGTGCACGAGCTTCTGCAACAATCCATCATGCAAATATGCCAAACCCTCCGCAACCCCCACAGCAATTTTAAAGCGTGCCTCCCAGTTCAGCCACTTCAGGTCCGGATCCTCCAGATGCTTCGCAAGGCTTGAATGCAGCGGCGTTACCATAAGTAACGGCCGACCTTCCAGGGTGTTCAAGTCGCTCCAACCAAGGAGTTGCAACACATGCTTGTGGCGTAGCATACCAATTCGTCGAATCTCTCCTTCATCTATGGTCATGTGGCGCATCATCTTAATCGCCACAGGCCGTGATTCTCGACCATCGTGTGCCAACATCCCCTTGTAGACAGTGCCAAAGCTCCCTTCACCGATTTTGTCTGCGAAGCCATTCGAAGCTTTCTCAAGTTGTTTGTAAGAGTAAGCTACACAATCCTGGATAGAGCTGGTGCTAGGAAGAGAATCTTCTTCTTCATCTTCCAGCACTGTGTTCTCACCTGACGGTGAATAGCGAAAGTATAACCTCAGGACGTAAATGGCGACAACAGTGAGCTGAAAAAATACGATCAAGACAACTGCCAGGCTAATTATTAGCAGCACCTGACTAAGACAGAAAATGTTAACCGAGACGGTGTTGTCTGATCTCAATGTTATAAAGACTCTGTGAGCGATATGGAATTGGCACACAACCTTAGAACAAGAGTCAGACAAAGTCTCAGGTATACTTGTGTCTTCCGGGAGTTGGTATGTGCTTGAGCAAGAGGCTGCATGAACCACTATACTAAGAAATGATTTACGGATACCTCCTTCGGAAAAGGTTTCCAGAACAATTGCAAGGGATATGCATCCTGCCAGCAGAGCGGCCACAACTATCCACCGCTTCTTGCCAGGTAAAACTCTGTTCACCGTCTCCCTACCCCGAGATTGCATCAACCTAATGGCTCTCATGTTCACCATTGACAACACGATGGTTCCCCACTCTGGAATCCCGCTTCTTCGGAATTATCTGCAAATTGCACCCACTTAATCGGCGTGACGGTAACCACCAAGCACGTGCACTACCATGCTCTCCAGGCAATTGTTTAACAATACTGCGGTATTGTGCAGTCCAATCACCACTTGTGGCACTTAGTGAAAAACCTGAGAGTGTGCCACGTTTCACCGCAACTAGATGTCTCGGAAAAGATTGATGTCGTATTTACATGTAGGCACATCCTGTGTGAGCCAAGACTGCGCTACTCAGATGTGCAAACAACATACTAAGCCTCCAGATGAGCACCAGTTTAGATTTCCAAAGCACTCCAACCATGCGCAACGTCGACACTACCGAGATTGGGACTGTAACAATTAGATCATATTGAAAAGTATTCTACAAAACAAGCGTACGTCCTGTGAGGTATGCGAAGGATCTTCTCCAAGAACGTACATCAGCTCGCTCTTGACGCTCCTGCCAAGACCATGACACGACGGTGTTATCCGTCTCTAGAGCAGCAAAGCATTTTGAATAAAACATGTGCGGGATCACACCACAGCTCTCTAAATTCCCTTCTCTCTCACATAATAGATGATCCATACAGTCCAAACCTCCTCCAAACTTAAAAGTCCTCCAGACTCAGTCCTGTTGTATGATCCTGTCCAGCACGTTTCCGCATTTACAGTGGTATGAGATAGTTATGCTCGCTGCATGTCAAATCTTAGTCAAGACCCACATCCTGGAAATTACCATCGCCTTGTACACATCCGGAGAGTGAGGTTGTCCCATCGAATATTGCCACAGAATTTCTCGAATCCAGCACTCTTTCAAGCTCCCGATCCTCCAGCCTTCCTCGCTCGTCATCCAAAAAACGAATCTCTCCCTTTTTTCCGAAGCTTCCTCCACGTCCCATCAAAGGTTACAAATTTCTTCGAATCGTCGAAATAAAGCTCGCTTCGTCGGTTGTACATACAAAAACAGGGCATGTCCTAATCGGTAAAATCCACATCACCTCCTGTGAAGGTAAGTCAAGAGAGGGATGCCGGGGGCGCTCTTTTCAAAATGAGGATCGCCACCTCGGGGTTGGTCGTCTTCGAAAGTCCATCTGAAGCACTTTGCGGACGAGCACTACGCGGACAGCAGACGGGCCCTTCTGCACATAATTTTCCTTGCCGAGAGCGGTTGTCTCTAACCATAGCTACCGAGTTTGGATTGGAGTTAGACCAGGGCATAGCGCAGCCACAACGTCTATCTAAGTTGATAATTTTTCCATTAGTACATGTATTCAATATGTGTAACGAAGTACATCATTCAATATGTTGTAAATGTTTATCATAATATTGTTAAGATAAAAACCATATATACATAGTTACTTGAATATTCTTAATTTTTATTAAAAAGTGCAATGTTTATAAAGGTAATGTAAATCAACAATAAAATATGTACACATGTGTGTTTTAACTTTACACATAATACATATATATATATATACATACATATATAAAACATGTATGTTTCTATTATGTCTGTTTTTACCATGTATGGTTATATACTCAATAAAAAATCATAAATATAAAAAACATTATTATGTAATTTAATTTTGAAAATATATCATTATACATTTTTGATAGTAATATTTGATATTATTTATTATATTTTGAAATACAATATATATATATATATATATATATATATGTATACATGTAAAAATTATTATTATTAATTTGATGTTTATAAATTAGACAACTTTTTTAATTTATAATTTTTCTAAAGCTTTGAATATTCTTATTTATAGCATAGATAGTATTAAAGTATTCACTTGTATTATTCAAAGAAATAATCTAAAGGCTATGTTAATAAATAATACTTAATAGAAATTAATCTATATAATAAATAATGAATATTTAAATATAATTAAAATTTAGTAATTATTTAAATTTTAAAAAAAAGTATTAAATTTTTATAGATTATTATAGAGATGTATTAAGTAGTATAGATAATAATTAATATTTATTTATTGTGATTGAACTTGTTTTGGATGTATAGTACTTATTTGATATTATTTGGGCATTAAGATAGTTTTTAATTAAGTTTAATTTCCAATTCACAATTTCAATTCCATGAAGATTTTGATTTTTGAATTTGAAGATGAACAACTCTTAACTTGAAGATTACAAGAGGCATCAATTCTACCTAACCTTCCAAGATTTAGTGGATTTATCAATGAAGACTCAACAACCCACATAGAAAGGTTCATAGAAATATTTATTATTAGTTTAGTAATCAATCATGGCCACTATTTAATATGGTTTCTAACAACCTGTTATAGACATATATATTTATTTAGATAAGAAGTGCTAGGTAGAGAGTAAATATAGGTAGATTTGAAAATATCTTGTAGCAAAGCTTTGTAGAAGCTTCATAGATGCATATTTGATTTTATACATGTTTATAGTTAATTAATAGGTTAAAAACTTAGCCAACAAATTAGCCATGTATCACACATGTAAATAGCTTGTAGTACAAGCTAAAAATATGGCAAGCATATAGGAAACTTATCTTGTAAATTAATACACGTGTCTTGCAAATTAGACACATATTAGAGGTTATATAAGACATTTGCTATGTAGCTCCTAATAAAAAGCATATATTGAGGGAAGAGTGAAGTCTTCTTTACTCTTGTTAATGTCTTTTTAATCTTTAGTCTTATTTCAAGACTTTCTAGTCTTCTTGTCTTTGGCAATAGCCATTGTACTTCAACATATTAGCATCTTTGAGTGATTTTTTAATCTTTTTGAATGACATAAGAGTATATTGAGATTTTTTTTCTTTGAGATTCATGTCTTTGACAGTTTGATATGAGTCCTAACTTGTTGTCTTTGTTTTATGTTAGAAGTGAGTGAATTATGTTACTTCTATGGTTGTATTTTAAAGGTTGTAGACTATCCTCTTTTAAAATTATTTTTAATTTCTAACATTGATTATTTTTTTTGAAGAAAAAGAACTATCCATCTTTGTAGAAACTTTTATTTGATATTAGAGGTTGCACGCTATCCTCTTATAATTTGATTTTTAGATTTATTTGAATTATCTATAAAAGAAAAAAATATAGATATTATTTTTGGTAGAAGTGAGAATAGATTTATAACTATTATATATCTTCATGAATTTTTCAACACTTTGAAGGTGAAAAGCTTACGTATCTCTAATTACAACTATAAAAGTAGTATTCCAATACCTATGGAAGATGTCAACAACAAAGTTTAAAGTCTATGCCAAATAATTATACAATTGAGAGAAATAAATAAATCAATCTCATAATTAAATATAAGAAGTCTTGCATAGAAGTATGAGAAAGGTAAGGATAAGTATACTTGAAAAGTTCAATGGAATAAGAACAAAATTTTAAAGACTTCTACAAAAAATAAATTTGTATCTAAGATTGCATTCTTTTCAATACCTTGATGGATTTACTCAAGTTTGATTTGTAGGTACACTTTTCTTTAGAAGTGCTCTCTTATGGTTTGCATTTTTGATAGAAAAAGATTCACATATTTTCTATAATTTGAATTCATTCTTAAAATTATTTATAACTATTTTTAGAAAAAGTGATTGAAAAAGAGTAGCAAAGATCAAACTTATATCTTTACAAAAAGGATCACAATCAGCTATTGTTAGTGTAAAATTTACTCTTCAATCCAATTATAATATGGCCTTAATTAAGAATTTTTTTGTAATAGGTGGTGTGAAGTAGAAGTAGCAAGAATAAGAAAAAAAGAAGCAAAATACAAAATAAGTGAAACAAGTGCAATTAAGCAATTGTACATTATAAAACTAGTCATAGTTTGTTTATTGAGTTTTTATCTAATAAAAAATAAAAATTAAAAGTAAAAAAATATTTTAAGAAGATAATTTCTTTATCTTTTCAATATTATAAGAAACATGTAAATTCAAGTTACTATGATTAAGTTATAAAGGTTTAAAAAATAACAAGTAAATAAATAAAAAATTAAGTAAATAATTTTTATTTCAAGGATGACATACTTAAGAGATCAAGAGTTCGAGCCTCACCAAGGCTCATAAGTAGTATATATGGATTTCTAAGAGAGGCCACGATGTCTTAGTCTTATCTTCCTAACTACCTTCAAGGTGCTACAATCCATAGGAGACTTGTGCACCTCCTTTCTTACAAGGACTATACTAGCTGTTAGTCTTCTTATTTTCTATTAGTAAAATTAATATTTTTATATTTTTGACTTCATCATAGTATTTTAAAAAATCCAATTAACCTGAGAGCCTTCAATGGCTTTCAAATTTTATTCCATTTTTTCATAATGGCTTTCAAAGTGGTAAAATATTATTTTTATCAAAGTCTTGGAAATCGCTCTAAAAATTCCTAAATAATTCTACATAAATTCTAAAATTCTTTTAATTGTTTTATAATGATAAAATAAATTTAAAGCTATAATTTTCTATCTTGATGATTTTTTATAGTAATAAAATAAATTTAAATCGACTATAAATCCTACTTTCTATATAAATAACTAAAAAATATGAGGTTCTTTCTCATGCTTCTTCTAACTACTAACTAATATTTATAACTTTTTTATAAGTAATATATAAAGCTAAAAGGCTCATATAAATATTAAACTTAGTAAATAATCCTTAATACTCAATAATAAGTAAAAAAATACTAAATCAACTAAGATAATTACCTCCAAGACTTAATAAGATTCCAATTCTACAACTAATATTCTTATTTGTTAATTTTTTATTTGTTTAAATATTTCTATACTATTTACTAGATATTGTGGTTTTAAGCACTCTAAATGCATCTTTTTATCCTAAAACAACTAATGAATTGATTTGAAAATTTTAGCTGTTATATATGCTATAAAATTTTGAAATCTTACTTATGATGTAGATTGAAATGAAAAAGTCTATATTATCTATATTGGATATGAATTAAAAGATAATATCAAAGATTTACTATTGAAAATATTAAAAGTTAGTTCATTTAAGAAATTTATTGCTTAAGCTATTGCATGTAATAATTGATTCTTTAAAAGACTCTAGGAATAAAGATTTGATTGAAGAAGTATAAATCAAGCAATGGCAACAAGTTCTAAATTCACAAAAGTTTATTCATTAAGATCAAAATCTATACAAATTAATAGATACATTTCAAGCCTCTTATTGAGCAAGACAAAACTTAATGACATTATGTCAGGGACATGAATTTCAAAAAAAGAGAATCCTCGATACACTCTTGTGTCATTGAAGAGAACTACAAAGTCATTCAAAAGGTAATGTAATATTAACTAGAATAGCTATTGCTAAAAACAAGAAGATTAAAAAGTCTTCAAATAAGACTAAGGACTAGAGTGGTGTTGATAAGAGTGAAGAAGGCTACACTCTTGCCTCCATATATACTCTTAACTAGGAGCTACGTGGCAATGTCCTATAGGACTTCCAAAATATGTTGGCTTTGCTAGCCATATGTCTTAACTTGTAAGGTAAGTTGTCTATGTATGCGCCACATAGTTAGCTTGTTTTACAAGCTACTATGTGGAGTTAACTTCTTCCACAAGCTCTCAACACGTGGTTAATTTGTTGGCCAAATTTCCAACCTATAAATACATCTAAAATCAAAACTGCTATTGGAGAAAAGAGAGTTTGCCTTGAGAAAGTGCTAGGCTTTTGGTTGATACCAAATTCTCAATTAATCATCAGATGAAAAATACTCCAAGATTATTTATATATATATATTTTTTATTCCTTTTTATGATATTAAACATAGTAGCAATAAACATCAAATACTAAGTTTCTAGTAATAGTAAAAGTTATAGCAGTAAATAATAATTACTAAACCTCCAATTATAATAAAATTTGTAGCAGTAAATAATAATTATCAGACCTCCAATAATAGTAAAAGTTGTAGCAGTAAATAATAATTATCAGACTTCCAATAATAATAAAAGTTATAGCAACAAATAATAATTACTAGACCTCCAATAATAGTAAAATCAATCAATAATTTCCAAATCTTTTGTAATTTCCAAAACCCTTTTTGTGGTAGTAAAATCCTAGTAATACCAAAATTCCTTCAATACTAAATCCCTTTGATGCACTAAACTTTAAATTTTGATAATTTTCAATCCAATTGTTAGATTGAGCTCAAATTATCAAAGAAGTAAGGCAGTACCCTTAATTCTTTTATATCCAAATTTCAATCGTTTACTCTTTACAAAACTCTAGATAACACAATTTGAGTAGCACAGCCTTTACATGTCAACAAACACCTATATACTGATTTTGCGATTCCTTACAAATCCAACACTCAAATGACATGAATTTTTTTTTTTGTGTAGCTTCTTAATATTGCAACTACATCTTTGGCAAGTTTTAGCCAAAATTCATTCAAAATGC
The DNA here is from genome assembly GCF_059467195.1 of Physcomitrium patens. Taxonomy (NCBI): domain Eukaryota; kingdom Viridiplantae; phylum Streptophyta; class Bryopsida; order Funariales; family Funariaceae; genus Physcomitrium; species Physcomitrium patens. The sequence continues at coordinate 5,258,160 of NC_143414.1, read as the reverse complement.
TAAAAAAAATGGCTCAAAACATAACCATCAATGATTTGGTTTACTTCCTTCCTTAATTTGCAAGCTCTGACTTCGACCAGCCATTTCTTCCTCACTTCAGATCTAATTTCATCAAATCTTACACAATAGTTGAAGCTCTTCAAGTCAACTTTCCAACTCCACCTTCCGATTATTAAATTCCTTTCTACAACTCTATGTATGCTTGAAAGAGTGACAGTAGGTACAAATTTCACATCTAGACTTCAAACAGCCATAACTCTCTCATTGCTGACTCAAAGTTAACAACCCTCTCACAAAAATTGTAGTCCTTCAAACCAGCTTTCCAACGACTCTTTTCATTTTCCAGAATACCTTCTACAACTTTCTCTATGCTTAAAAGAATGATAGTTAGTAAACAATTCATACCCTAACTTCAAACAACTTTAACTTTTTCATACAAAACTCAAATAACAAACTTTATACACCAAAATTATAGCCCAAAACACAAGCTTTCTAAATCTTTCCTCTAAACCCTCAAAATCCCCTCGAAGAAGTGGCCTCCGCTTCGGTTTTCTCTCAGATAGCCCCTTGAAGCTCATTGGTCATGTCCTATAGCCAATGAGAGTGAAGATCCTCTTACCCTTGCCTTATCTATCCACATAGATGGCCTAAGGCTACAATACTATAATATCAATACCCATATCTTTCTACATCTTCTATATTAAATTCCCTAATACTTCTATTTTTACTTATAAAACTTACACAAGTTATTTAAGATTTCTATAAACTATGAAATTTCATAGAAAATAATTCATTATTTTTTAAGGTCTTTATTAAATAACATCAATATAATAACCATTATTTTTACACTGTGAATAAATTACAACACGACACCGCATCTATGAAGCTTCTAGGAAGCTTCACTAAAAGACTTTATGAAATCAATCTATATTCACGTACTTCTACCTAATCATATAAGTAATTATTGAGATAAATATATATGTCCATGACATATGATGAAGATTTATGCTTATATTATGGAGAACTTAAACACATTGTTTAATATTGTTTAAAGAAGCAACTCAACTATAAAATAAAGAGCATGGTTATAAAATACAATAATATATCAAGAAATGAGTTTTTTAGGTACAATGAAGAACACATGACTAAAATTTTATTTAATATCTAATAATGGTCTTATTCTTTCTTTGTATCTCTCAGCTTCTTTTATAATAGAAATTTATTTAGAACCAAAAAATCACAAAGTCTTTACCTTCCTAGATTCAAGAATTTTAGCTTCTTTTATTAACAAAGCTTTTGTTATAAAAAAAAGAAATATCTTTAGTCAAAAAAATAAATATATATGTGTAAAAATCATGAATGGTCATTTATTGTCTTTTGAAGACATTATGAATGAAACATTTCTTTTAGATATAGCAATTAAAGATCATAATAGCTTAGTATTATTTAATATTATTAGATCCTCATCCAATCTAATTATTTTAGGATTATTGTAGCTAGAAAAGTATAATCTTTAAATAGACTAGACTTCTTGTAACCTTGATTTTTTTCAAAGTTTAGACTTAGATCTTGCTAATCAATGAGAATTTCATAAGTCCAATACAACCAAATTCTTATTGGTAGGTGTAAGAACTTTTATGCATGCAGTAAAAGAAGGGTCATCTTTTGCTATATATGCCATACTTATTTTTTATGGATAAAAGACTTCAAACAGTATTCTAAGCTAGTACAAAGATTATAAAGATATTTTTGAGAAGAAAAAATATAAATATTCTTTCAAAGCATTGTCTCTATGATTATTCTATTGATCTTTAAGATAAAACTTAATCACCATTTGGACCAATCTATAATTTATCACAAAATAAGTTGGCTTCATTCAAATAATACATTAATGAGAACTTGGCTAAAAACTTCATATGCCATTTTGAATCTCCAAGAAGATTTCTTATATTAATTATAAAGAAAAAAAAGATGGATCTTTACAAATGAGTGTGGACTACAAAGAACTTAACAAGATCACCATAAAAGATGAGTATCATTTATCTTTGATTTCAAGACTTCTTAATTAATTCAATCAAGCATAGATCTATACAAAAATAGATCTATAAAGAGCTAATAATATGGTATCCAACAAAAAAAGAGATGAATAGAAGATTGAATTTCAAATTAAGCATGAGTATTTTGAATATAATGTCATATCTTTTATACTCAAAAATATATCAATTTTTTTAACATCTAATAAATAAAATTTTTTATATATTATTTGATGATTTTATCATTTTTTATCTAAGAAATATTTTAATCTACTCTAAGAAAAAAAAAATACAAACTTCATATTTATCTTGTATTATAAAAACTAATAGATGCAAAATTATATGTTAAGGTAGAAAAGTGTGTATTTCATACAATTCAAATTGTCTTTTTAGGATACATCATTTCAAGTAGTGGTATTATATTAGATTCCAAGAAAGTCTTGACTTTCATAGTTTGGAAGATTTTAAAAAAAAATAAAAATGTAGAATATTTTTTAAAATTTGCAAATTATTATTAGACCTTCATCAAGAATTGTTTTTAAGTTGTGGCTATTTTTATACATTTGACATATAAAGACAAACTTGAATGGAGAAAAGAAGCTAGAATATCGTTTGAAGCTTTAAAGATAGGATTTATTTTTACATCAATCTTATATAATATCAACTTTTTTAAGGCATATTTTATAAAAATAAATGCATCAAACTTTACCATGAGTGTGGTAATATTTCAAACTGTACCCAGTAGTTTTTTATTCTAGAAAGTTTTTAATCATTGAAATCAACTTTAAGATCCATGACAAATAGCTTTTTGTAATCATAGATTTATTTTAAGAAATTTGGTATTTTTAAAAAAGTACTTTCAATCCAATCACTATGTTTTTGAATTATTAGAACTTCAAGTGTTTTTTTTGTCATTGCATATTTTGAATTGTTTTAAAGTCCATTCGAACATGACTTTATCAAGATTTGATTTTATGATTACTTATCAATTTGAAAAAAAGATAAGATTTATTAGATGTTCATTTTAAATATTTTTATCTTGCACCAAAAAAAAGAAACATTGCTTGTAATCAACAAAGATCATTTTTCTTGAAGTTGGATCATTTTTATTTATAAAAAATAAAATTGACAATGATTGTTGATTTAATTTGTTTCAAATAAGTTTAATTGAGTATGTCCTCTAATTTTCTTATTCATAATATTAAGAATAATACTTCTAAGTTTCATGAGACTTTCAAGTTCAAGTTTAAAAATAATCTGCTCTATTTTAACAAATGATAATATATTCTAAAAAACAAGGTACATTTATGTATTCTTTAAACTTGTCACAACTTCCAACATTAGATATTTTGGATACAACATGACTTAGGAGCTGATAATGAGAAGTTTTTAGTAGCTTCAAATATAAAAGGTAGTTAAAGACTTTTACAATCATGTTATATTTGTTCAAAATCATAAACTCCTTGTCATCAATCTTATGAACTTTTTTAACCATTATTTATTCTAAAAAAATTATAGTCTTTTATTTCCATAGATTTTATTATGAATCTTCTAGTCATAAATTTATATGATTTTATATTTACAGTAGTAGATTTTTTTTTATTAAGATGGTATATTTTATGACATATACAAAATCTATCACTAGCAAAAAAATAACTTAATCATTCTTTGACAATATCTATTGCTATCATGGATTGTCTAATGATATTATATTAGATAAGGAGGACTCAATTTGTATCAAGATTTTAAAAAATCCTTTTTAAGATTCTAAAAGTAAATATAAGGCTATCATTGGCTTTTTATTCTCAAACTATAGACAAACAAAGAGAATAAACCAAACTTTAGAGCAATATTTGAGGTGTATCATCAACTTTCAATAAAATGATTGAATAGTTTTTTTATTGTAGGATTTATAAGATTTGGCAAATTGTTTATTTGAGCTTCATATAATAATGAAGGTACAACTAAAAGAAACTCAAGAATAATAAAAGACCAAAATAGATACTTATTGCAAAGATATAATATTAATGAATGCATATAGGAGCCAACTAAGAATCTTATAAATATTGAAAAGAATTTTGATGCTTTTCATTGACAACATCCATTAAAATCAAGATAAAAAATAACAAATCTTTACTGAAAAAGTAATATATAGCAAACTTATTTCATCAAAAATTATATTTTATTTTTTTATTTTTGTTTGTTATTTATATATAGAGAGAATTAAAACTAGTAGATTCAACTCAAGAGCTATCGTTTTTTGACTTATTAGATGAAACATTAGAATTATTATAGCCTTTAAGATGATATAATTAAAATGAAGATTTTAAAGAATGACAAATTTTTTCTTAAATTGATGGTAAGATACAACACATTTGCTATCACAATCGTACAAGAGATTCTTGATGTTTGGTGATTTTATTGGAAGTAGAAACAACTTCAAATAATCTTACAAATTTTTGATTTGAAAGAAGTTACAAAGACTTTAACAATGACTAAATAACAAGATGGTCCTCTCATCTTAAAATAGGATATTATCAATAGTTGAGAGGACCTATCAACTACCTTTAAAGAGAATAAAGATAAAAATATGTAAAAAATATAATTTGCTGCAACTTAGACTTATTCAATATATTATGACAGCTACTAATGGAACTTGTTCCTAGAAAGAAGAAATAACTTCATGCATTGTCAAGGATAATAATTCAAAGAAGATACATAAACAAGTAAAAAATGAGCTAAAGAGAGATGATAAATTAAAAATAAGAAAATAGGTATATTTTAAAAGAACTTGGAATGGCCATTGCAAAATGCTAAAAAACTAGAGACTCTTAAAATTTGGTCAAAAGCAAAAAAAAAATGACAAGAGTAAAGAATACTTTACTCCTTTTATATATAATATCTATTTAAAAGCTATATAATAATGCTCTTTAGGACTTCTAACACATGTCAAATTTATAAAATACATGCCATAATTAGTAAGGTAAGTTTTTTATATGTACACCATAATATTAGCTTGTACCATAAGCTATTAATATGTTTAATAAGTAGCTAATTTTTTGGCCAAGTTGCTAACTTATCAATCACCTATAGATATGTATAAAGATGAAACCATATTTATAAAGCTTTTAAGAAGCTTTTCTATAAGATATTATCAAATTAATCTACTTTTATCTACCTCTATCTATTCATATTATTTGAATAACTATAAGTATGTTCATGACTTATATGAGTCATCAAATCGACTCACTAATTATTTTAGGACAAAAAAATATATTTAAAGTGCTTAAAATCAAAATATATGGTGATTAGTATAGAAATCCTTACACAAATAGATAATTAAAATATTAATTGGTTTAGTATTTTTACTTATTATTGATTATTAAAGATAATTTGTTAAGATCAATATTTATATTGGCCTTATATCTATGTATATTTCTTATAAAAAAAATTATAAATATTTTTTAGAAGTTAGAAGAAGCATGAAAATGAACTTCATGTCTTTTTGGTTAGTCATATAAAAAGTAAGCTTTATAGTAGATTTAAATTAATTTTATTACCATAATAATTTATTAAAATACTAAATTATAGATTTAAATTGATATGAGTGTTATAGAATAATTTTAATAATTTTTAAATTTTATTTAGAATTTATTTAGAAGATTGAGAGTAATTTTTAAGACTTTGATAAAAATGAGTTTTACTACTTTGGAAGCTATTATGAAGAAATGGAGTAAGATTTGAAGGATACTTAAGATTAATTGGCTAATTAGATATTTTTAAATACTATGGTGAAGCCAAAAATGTATAAATATTGATTTTAGTAATAGAAAATAGAAGAATCAATAATTAGTATAGTCCTTGTAAGAAGAGAGGTGCACAAGTCCCATATGGGTTGTTGCACCTTAAAGGTAGTTAGAAAAATAAGACCGAGGTCTTATGGCCTCTCTTAGACACCCATACACACTACTTGTGAGCCTTAGTAAGGCTCGAACTCTTAATTTCTTAAGCAAGTTACTTTTTAAGAAAAAATTAGACTAAATCTTTTTATCATTTACATTCTATCTTTAACCTATGATAACTTATTCGTAGTGATTTGAATTTACATGTTTTTTATGTCATTGAAAAGATTAAAAATATTATCTATTTAAAAATATATTTATATTTTTTATTTATATTTTTTATTTTTAGTTTTTATTAAATAAAAATATAATAAAAAAATTAAGATTAGTTTTGTAGTATATAATTGCTTGATTGTATTTGCTTCACTTCTTTTGTATTGTTCTTCTTTTGTTCTTGTTCTTTCTAATTCTACTTTCAACCACCAATTACAAGAAACTCTTAATTAAGGCTAACTTATAATTTGGATTAAGGGATGAAATTTATCTTCACAACGTGGTCATATATATTTACCTAAATAAAAAATTATAAATAGAAGTACTAGATAAATGCAGATAGATTTGATACTATCTTACATCAAAGTTTATTAAAATCTTCATAAATATATATATTTGACTTTATACATATTTATAATTGATTGATAAGTAAGAAACTTGGCTAAGAAGTTAGCCATTTGCTATACATGTAGGTAGCTTGTACTACAAGGTAACAATATGGTATGAATATAAGAAACTTATCATATAAGTTAAAACATGTAACTTACAAATTAAACATGAGTTGGTGTCACGGACATACTTATATAAGCTAGTAATTACATATACAAATAGGTGGAAGTAAGTAAAAATAGGTAAAAGTAAGTTAATTCTATAATATTTAATATGGAAGCTTTCTAGAAGCTTTATAGACACTGCTTTGACTTCATAGGTGTCTTTAATTGACTTTTTGGATTAGAAACGTGGTCAACAAGTTGGCCATGTGCCACATATGTTGTTAGCTTGAAGATCAAGCTAACTATATGGCCCACACGTAAAAAAACTTGCCTTGTAAGTCAAGGCATGTGTCCTACAAAGTCAACACATATTGGAGGTCCTATAGAATGTTGCCATGTAGCCCCTAGTTAGATAGTATATGTAGAGACAAGAATGAAGCCTTCTTCACTCTTGTCAACTTCTTTCTTGCTTGCAGTCTAGTTTCAAGGGTCTCTAGTTTTCTTGTCTTTTGGCAATAGCCATTCTAGTTTTTCTTTCAATATACATACTTATTTATTTATATTTTGTTAACTTTCTTTGAGTAAAGGCTCACTTGTCTGAATTGATTTTTTATCGAGTTCTTGTCCTTGACAGATTGACAAGAGTACACCTACAATATTAAAGCTTTGTCTAATCTTTATTAAGAGTGGATTACCCTTTTTTTTTGATAAGATATAAGCATATTAGAAGTTGCGGATTACCCTCTTCTAAACTGATATTGTCTTTAGTATTTTCTTTGTTCCCAAGTCCTCTCTTCTATTTATCTTGAGCGATATTAGACATCTTTTCTCTTCTAAGTGTTATCATGGCAGAACTTATTGAAATAAAGAGTACAATGGCAGAAATGCAAGAGCAATTGAGGGAGTTAATGCTTGCGATGCATCAACTCAATTTACTACCACAAGGAGTAACAAGATTGACAGGAAGTGAAGATATAGAAATGGTTGGAGCTGCTTCAACATCTGCACCAAACCATATCCTTTCTCCTATGGTAGAACGTCCTTCAAATATTAGAGAACCAAGAATTGCCCTACCCGAGAAGTTTGATGGCACCAGATCTAAGTTTCGAGGATTTATCAATCAAGTGCAATTTGTGATTGAACTTCAATCCCAAAGCTATCCAACTCCAGAATCGCAAGTTAGATTCCTTGGTACGCTTCTTTCAAATTCAGCACTATCATGGTTTTCATCTTTTCTTGAACGAAGAGATCCAATATTGGATAATTTAGAGGCTTTTTTGGCAGAGTTTCGATCCATGTATGGAGAACATGATACAATTTGTGTTGTAACCAATAAGATCCATATTTTACGACAAGGCAATCGATTAGTAACATTGTATGCTTCACAATTTCGACAACTTGTAACTGATATCAATTGGGATGATGCTATACTAATTAGCCAATTTCTCTACGGATTACAATATGAGGTAAAAAAATTAATGCTCAACTTACCTGATCCTCAAACATTGAGTCAAGCAATTGATTTTGCTGTAAAGTACGACAATTGCCTTTTTGAATTCCGATCTGAGAACCGACCTCAATGTTGTCGTGTTGTAACACGAGTATACAGTGAAAATAAAAAGAAAGGGGAATTTTATTAATATTCAGTTACCTCGAATATTGGGAGCAACGACCAACTCCTGTACAAATACTGAGTGGCCAGGTTCAGTCACCCCGTTACAGTCAGCCGGGGCATACTGAAATGCTCCGTTCAATTCCAATAACAAAAGTCAGTAGGAAGAGAAGGACCAATTCACACGACGGGTTCGAAGAGCCAATTGGATCCAATTTTGAGAATCCAATCCGGGTCCTCTTACCCAATATGAGACCTGAATTGGTCGGTCAACCCAATGCAATCTAATTACGGGAAATCCAGGTCTTACTACGGGTCTTAGCCAATCTGATGTGAGGACCAATTTGACCCAATTATGCGAACATCCAGGTTACTACATGCATCTTTCCCAATATGGGACCTGAATTGGTCGGGCGACTCAATGTGGACCCGAGTACAGGGTTTTGATTTTGTTTCAGGCTGTCCTGTTCTCTGTGCCGTTTCAGGGAACGTTGTTTGCAGTAAATGGATCTCTTAAAGGTAAAAACAGAGGAGAAGGCCTTGATGACGTGAGCCAATTTCAGATCTAAGTTCTGACGACGGGAGCCAATTTTGGATCCAAGACGGAAGATTGAAGGAATTCAAGAGGATAAGATTAAGGGGAGAATAAGTTTGAAGGGAAATCAGTTTTTAGGGGTTTTTTTTTTTTTTTTTTTTTCAGATCAGAGATCAGGGGGGGTTTTTTTTTTCTCTAGGAATCGAGGGGAGCTAGTTTCAAGCTTTTGCAAGGTTACTAGTTCGGTTTTTCATTGGAGGTTTTTGAAGATCAAGGGGATTAGAGAACAAGAGCTTCATACTTTGGGTCGGGGAAGGAAAGACATAGAATTTGGATTTTTCTTCTTCGTAGAGTTTTCGAAAGACTGAGGCAATCGCTGTTGAAGTCAGTATTGTAATGATAAATCGGGATTTTTAATGAAGTGGGTTTGAATACTCTTGACTGTTTTGTGAAATCGAGTTACGTCTGTGATTGAAGGATTAAAAGGGTGTCTATAGGATTGAGTATGCGGAGTGAATGAAATTTATTGGGTTAATCTAACAAGACAGTCAATGGATACAAGATCGTAAGTACAAAGCGGTATTGAAGATTAACAGTTTGGGTTGTTTGGGGTTCTCTCTAACGTCTAGAGACCTACCGGTTGGGGCAAAAAGGACTTCGACAAGCAGTCGAAGAGCATCCGTATAGATTTACGGTACATTGTTGCAGTCGTTTATATTCCAGCAGTCAAACTTGATGGACTGCTTGATTATCGGCGAATCTCCATACTACCTTCTACAGCCAGACGCCCGGCGCGTTCTTGAGCAGGAAAGCACGTAATACGAAAAAAAGTGGTGAACCCGACGTGAAAGCTTGAGGTGGAAGGTATTGGATTTCGGTTGATTTTATCTTTATTTTTATGGAAAACGAAAATAAAAATTTTGAAGGATTTTTGGGAGGAGTTTTTGGTGGGGAGTCTTCTAAAGGACAAGGTATGCACATGGATCCGTCTATCGCTAGTTTGTTTCAAGCCTTCTCATTGTCAATGCAGCAACAGTAAAGCAATGATCGAAAGGAAGCTTTGGCAACCAAAGCATTGCAAGCAGTGGTCAATAAAATTGATCAATTTGATGGAAGGAATATTTCAAGGTATTTAAGATGTTATGTTCGTGAAATAGAATTAAATCGGGTTTCTGAGAAGAAAATGGTTGCGCTATTTGGACTTGCCACGATACCGGAGATAAGGGACCACATTACATAGATTACGGATCGTTATGGGAATTCATGGGAGGATTTTTCACATGCATTGAAAGACGAATATTTCTTGGAAGATGCTGATCGCGTTACTAAGAAGCTGTTTCTGGGATGGATTGAACGGCCCAATAAGAATTTGCAAGCAACAGAGCTACTAAGGGAATTTGAGAGGCAGTACTCTCAATTATCGAAGGTAGAAAAATTGACATTGGAGCCGAACAAAGTTGATCTATTTCTTCAAGCTGCTGATGGAGAATTGCAAGAGAAATTAGAACCCCTTCTTCAAGACAAAGAAGAAGATGAAGGATTGATAATGAAGTGGAAGAACATTGAAGATGCGGTGGGGTTGCTTACAAAAAAAGAAAGGAGGAAGGATAGGAGCAATATTCCGAAAACAGTACAAGCACCCAAAGCTCCAGTACGTACAACACCACCAACAATGCCTACAGTTCAACCTTCGACATCCTTGTCAAAGAAAGGAGATATGGGTATGGAAGAAATTATACGAGGAATGCGAGATCTTCAAATCAAATTGGCAAGACTTGAAGAGAATACTTCTATAAACAATTCGAAGAATGTTTCAAAACAAGGATATGTACAAAGATGCATTTGGTGTGATGATGCTTCACACACTAGAAAAGATTGCAATGAATTTAATAATATGATACGGCAGGAAATTAGTTGCTGAAAAGATGGGAAGATAGCATTGAAAGATAGGGAGGATCTTCTTCAAACCAATTTTCGCAAGGGAGGAATGAGAGCATTGGTTCAAGATTACTTAAAGGAGCATGAAACAGTAGCATGAGAAAGTGCAAGTTATGGTGCTAGAGTAGATGATGAAATTGGTGGAAGTACGGAAACTAGTGAGTTTTAGGCTTCTGCCGTTTCTACAATGCAAGAACGAAAATTACCTCGAGAAACGTTATTGAGAACTGCAGCTACAATACGAGGTAGAACAGGTTGGGAGGATCCTGTTGAGTCTCTTTCAGTTCATGCATATATTGCTAAGAGCCAACATGAAGCTTTGATGGAAGAAAAAAGACGAGGAAATTTTGATGATATTAGAGAAGGAAATTCTTTTAAGAGGCAAACTCGAGGAGACAAGGCTCGGGAGGCAGCTTCACAAGAATTGCCTGTAAAGGATGCCTCAGCATCATTGGGAGAAAAAACAACGGAGACAAAAGATAAGGGCAAATCAATTGCTTATAAGCTACTTTCTGACATTGAAGCGGCAACAAATTTGAAAGGGGTGTTGGAAGAACGTATATTAAATGCTAAGGTGGAATTCACATTGAAAGAAGTCTTGGAAATTGCAAAGAAGGAGTTTCATGATGTTATCATTGACAGCATTAAGCGAAAGAGGCAATTAATGGGCGAAACTGGAATGAGTCATGCTATTGATGTAAGAATATGTAGAGATGAAGAAGAGGTTGATCTTTGTTACAAGCAACCAACAAATGAAAAGAATGGGTATAATCAGCGAGTATGTTTCGAAGATTCTAGTGACAAGGAAATGGAAACTTTGAGCCATTATACTCGAAAGCATTGGGCAAGGGCAACTACTGAGGTATTGGTGAAGGTAGGAGATATAGAAGAACCAATAGTTGCTTTGGTCGACCATGGTTCTGAAATAAATCTCATGTCTAAAGATCTTTATAAAAAGCAAAAATAGCTAATTGATATGGAACATAGATGGGCAATACGAGCAGCTAATAACACACGGGGCGAATTACATGGAGCTTGTCCAGATGTCAAAATTCGGATTGGGGATGTTACGACGGAGCAACATTTCTTCGTTCAAGATACAACGTCTTATCCGTTGATTTTAGAACAACCTTATATCACGACAACACGGATGGAAACAAAAGTACTTGACGATGGTTCTGCTTATGCAAGGGTACGGAGCGAAGATGGGAGGAAAGCTGTACAATTTCTAACAGTACCTCCTAACCATGAACGGAATCGAGATAGGTTGAGGGAGAAACCATTGCCAAAGATTGTTGAAGGATTTAAGGATTTTGGAGAGGTACCACTGTAAAGCGAGATTATGGAGGTACAAAAGAAGAGGTACTCTCGCGAGATGAAGGTGCCTTTGATGCAAGTTTTATTGGTATATTGGAGAATGGAAATATTATGTATAAGAAAGTTGATGATTTTAAAAGAAAAGAAAGAAAAAGATTATATAATATTGAAAGACAATTACGCAAGATAGGTACATTGCAAGATGATGAGAGGATTTTGGGTGTTTATGAAGAAAATGGACTGGAAGATTCATTGGAATTGATTACATCTATTGGGTTAGGGGATAATGATAAGATTGTTGAGATTCATTCGAGAGAGGTTTATACCATGCTTAAATCTTTTCAAGCACCAGAAGTCACAGTAGAGATGAGATATAAAACGGCAGATAAGAAGGTAAAGCCTGTTGCCGGACCATTACCAGAGGATTCTAAAGAACAAATGGGAGAAGCATCAAAAGAAGCAAGTTTAAGAGATCCAATGAGTATTGGACATCAGTTTACTGAAGAGACTTTTGAAGAATTGAAGATTGGTTCTGATGGTTCTTTATTGCCGGAGGAAATTACTTGCTTCAAAAAGATGTTGGCTAAACAAGGTAGATCGTTTGCCTTCGAATCTCATGAAATTGGGTGTGTGGATCTAAATATTATAACACCTATGGTTATCTTCACTGTACCGCATGTACCTTGGAATCTAAGACCGATTCCAGTACCAAGGGCACATTTACCTAAATTGGTCGAACTATTGAAAGAAAAGATAAAGATGAAAATATTAGAACCTTCATTTGCACCGTATTCTAGTCGATGGTTTACGGTACCTAAGAAGAATGGGTCACTACGGTTTATTTAAGATATGCAGCCGATGAATGCTGTAACTGTCAGGAATGCAGGAATTGGACCTATTGTGGATGAATTTGCTGAGGCGTTTGCTGGAAGGGCGATCTATTCAATGGGTGATTTGTATTCAGGTTATGATCAATTTCAACTTGCCGAAGGAAGTAGAGATATGACAACGATGATGACACCACTTGGATTGGTTAGAATGTGCACTCTTCCTCAAGGCGCGACCAACTCCGTTGTGCATATGATGAATGAGATGAATAAGGTATTGAGAGATTTTATTTCGGAAAAGACTATGCCTTTTCTGGATGATGTTCCTATAAAAGGGTGCAGAGAAGGAGACAAGTATGAAACTTTAGATACGAGGGGGTGTCGCAGATATGTTGTTGATCATATACAAGATTGTGAAAAGATTTTAACTCGGCTTGGAGAAGTTTATCTTACATTATCGGGTATGAAGTCCGTATTTGGAGTACGAGAGGTTGTAATTGTTGGACATTTATGTGGATCTTACGGAAGAAAACCAGATCCGACTAAAGTTGATGCAATTGGAAGGATGAAAGAGGATTGTGATTCTTTAACAGAGGTTCGCAGGTTTTTGGGTGCATATGTATTTTATCAAATCAGGATCCCTCATTTTGCTCACATAGCGGATCCATTATATGAACTGTTACGCAAGGATTACCGATTTAAATGGGAAGAAAGGCATATTCAGGCAATGCAAAGATTGAAGAAATTATTGATGTCACCTCCAATATTGAGGAAGGTTGATTATAAGTGCAATATACCAGTGATTCTTACTGTGGACGCTAGTCCAATTGCCGTTGGATGGGCTATTGGTCAAGATGATTCAAATGGGAGTAGATTTGCAGTTCGATTTGGAGCTAAAGTTTTAAGTATTCGTCAGCGTGCATATTCGCAAGTCAAAAGAGAACTTTGGGGAGTTGTTTCGGCTATGAAAGCTGAAAAGGACTATTTGATTGGGGCAGTAGTAGTAATTGAAACAGATTGCTTGCCATTGCTTGGAATGATTATTAACTGTTCAACGCCAGATATTGCAATGTTGAGATGGATTGCTTATATTAAGTCACTAAATCCAAAATTTAAGCATATCACTGGGAAGGACAATTTAGTAGCAGACATGCTATCTCGAGCAAGATACGAGAGGGAGGACGAAATGGTTGAAGACATTGATGATGTCGGATTGAAATTCTATTCAATATCAAATCTCAATAGAGAAGACAAGCTATTTCTTGAAGAATCTTATGAAGGAGAATTATTGGATGTTGGTCATTATTTGAATACCTTGACTAAGCAAGGGAATTGGTCTACAGAAAAATTCAAACAAATAAGAAAAAAAGCATATGGATTTTTACTTCGAGATGGATTCTTATGGAAGAGACCGAAGAAAGGAATTGGGATGCCACAACGAGTGATAGGCAAAAAGGAAGAAAAACTAAAATTATTAAAGGAGTTTCATGATAGTTTATGGGCAGGGCATAGAGGAATCTGGGCTACTTTTGCTAAACTCAAAGAACGATATTGGTGGAAAAATATGTATCGAGATGTGCTCTCATTTGTAGAGTCATGTGAAATCTGTCAATCGGATTCTAATATCCGACATCGAGATGGTCTTCATCTTATGTATCCTCTGGCTATTCATTTTAAATGGGTTGTTGATTTTAAATGGATTGTACAAAATTAAAAACACCAATTGCAAAGAAGCGAGTAAAAATATTTAAACGAAGACACGCAGAGATGAATATGGAAGACCTTAATGAAGGTATAGAGATTCCGCAGCAAGAAGATGAAAGTGATTTGAATAATGAAGGTGACGAAGACGAACTGGACAAAGACGTAGAGGATATATTCTGAAGCAAACAGCAATTGGGTAAATTGGTGCATACCGGAGGATGCACAGGTTCAGAAGGGGTGGATGTCGTGTTGTAACACGAGTCTACAGTGAAAATAAAAAGAAAGGGGAATTTTATTAATATTCAGTTACCTCAAATATTGGGAGCAACGACCAACTCCTGTACAAATACTGAGTGGCCAGGTTCAGTCACCCCGTTACAGTCAGCCGGGGCATACTGAAATGCTCCGTTCAATTCCAATAACAAAAGTCAGTAGGAAGAGAAGGACCAATTCACACGACGGGTTCGAAGAGCCAATTGGATCCAATTTTGAGAATCTAATCCGGGTCCTCTTACCCAATATGAGACCTGAATTGGCTGATCAACCCAATGCAATCTAATTATGGGAAATCCAGGTCTTACTACGGGTCTTAGCCAATCTGATGTGAGGACCAATTTGATCCAATTATGTGAACATCTAGGTTATTACGGGCATCTTTCCCAATATGGGACCTGAATTGGTCGGGCGACTCAATGTGGACCCGAGTACGGGGTTTTGATTTTGTTTCAGGCTGTCCTGTTCTCTGTGCCGTTTCAAGGAACGTTGTTTGCGGTAAAAACGGAGGAGAAGGCCTTGATGACGTGAGCCAATTTCGGATCTAAGCTCTGACGACGGGAGCCAATTTCGGATCCAAGACGGAAGATTGAAGGAATTCAAGAGGATAAGGTTAGGGGGAGAATAAGTTTGAAGGAGAATCAGTTTTTAGGGGTTTTTTTTTTTTTTTTTTTTTTTTTCAGATCAGAGATCAGGGGGGGGTTTTTTTTTCTCTAGGAATCGGGGGTAGCTAGTTTCAAGCTTTTGCAAGGTTACTAGTTTGGTTTTTCATTGGAGGTTTTTGAAGATCAAGGGGATTAGAGAACAGGAGCTTCATGCTTCGGGTTGGGGAAGGAAAGACATAGAATTTGGATTTTTCTTCTTCGTAGAGTTTTGGAAAGACTGAGGCAATCGCTGCTGAAGTCAGTATTGTAATGGTGAATCGGGATTTTTAATGAAGTGGGTTTGAATACTCTTGACTGTTTTGTGAAATCAAGTTACGTCTGTGATTGAAGGATTAAAAGGGTGTCTATAGGATTGAGTATGTGGAGTGAATGAAATTTATTGGGTTAATCTAACAAGACAGTCAGTGGATACAAGATCGTAAGTACAAAGCGATATTGAAGATTAACAGTTTGGGTTGTTTGGGGTTCTCTGTAACGTCTAGAGACCTACCGGTTGGGGCAAAAAGGACTTCGACAAGCAGTCGAAGAGCATCCGTATAGATTTACGGTACATTGTTGCAGTCGTTTATATTCCAGGAGTCAAAACTGATAGACTGCTTGACTATCGGCGAATCTCCATACTACCTTCTACAGCTAGACGCCCGGCGTGTTCTTGAGCAGGAAAGCACGTAATACGACAACGTTACTATAATTCAATGGCAACACCAACACCTCTTCAACACATACATTCGGAAGTAGAGGATATGCAAATTGATGCAGTACATTTCAAACCTCTTACTAAGCAAGAAAAGACTCGTCGTCATCAAAAAGGATTATGTTTATATTGTGGAGAACCAAAGCATACTGCTCAACATTGTCCAAAGAAACGGCGCAACCATATAATGAGGAGTATGGCTGTGAAAGAAGATAATATGTCGAAAAACGAGTTTGTCCAGCTACAATAGAGACCATGCAGCTGGAACCTTGCACAACATCTAGTAAAGGTCCTATTCTCTCCTTAGAGCCCTCTCCTTGTTTTACATTAAATATTATGTTAGGACCTAAACATTACAAAGTCTCTGCCTTGTTAGATTCAAGAGCCTTAGCGTGTTTTTTAGACGAAGAATTTACTAAAAGACATAGCATATCTTTAGTAAAGAAAATTAAATCTGTTCATGTAGAAGTCATAGATGGTCGTCCATTGTCTTCTGGAGATATTACTCACAAAACCCTTCCTATAGAAGTAATAATCAATGGTCATAATAGTTTTGTAATATTTAATATCATTAGATCTCCCTCTAATCCAGTCATTTTAGGATTATCATGGTTGGGAAAATACAACCCTCAAATAGATTGGATTTCCCAAACTCTTACTTTCTCTAAAAGTATAATTAATAGTGTAGTTAATCAAGTAGAGAGTCATAAGTCCAGTTCAATTAAACCCGTATTTATAGGTATAAAAGCTTTCTTGCATGTTACTATGAAAGAATCATCATATATTATTTATGCTACACCTATTTCTATTGGTGAAAAGAATTCAAGTGGCATTTCAAGCCAATATTAAGAATTTCAAGATGTATTTGAAAAAAAGAATACGGATACACTCCCGGAACATCGTCCCTATGATTGTTCAATTGACCTTCAAGAAGGAACACAACCACCATTTGGACCAATCTACAGTTTATCACAAAATGAATTGATTGAACTCAAGGAGCATATTGAAGAAAATCTAGCCAAGAATTTCATATGCCATTCAAAATCTCCGACATGAGCTCCAATTCTATTTGTGAAGAAAAAAGATGGATCATTGCGGATGTGTGTTGATTATCGAAGACTCAACAAGATTACCATCAAGAATAGGTATCCACTACTTTTAATATCTGGACTTCTTGATCAATTGAATCAAGTTAAGATCTATACAAAAATAGATCTTCGGGGAGTATACAATCTAGTACGCATCAAAGAAGGAGATGAATGGAAGACTGCATTTCAAACTAGGTATGGACATTTTGAATACAACGTCATGCCTTTTGGACTTACAAATGCACCAGTAGCTTTTCAACATCTAATGAATGATATTTTTTGAGAGTTTTTGGACGATTTTGTGGTATGTTATCTAGACGATATCTTGATTTATTCTAAGAATCCAAAAGAACATGAACTTTATGTTCATCGTGTGTTACAAAAATTAAGAGATGCAGGACTCTATGCTAAGATAGAAAAGTGTGTATTCCACACTACTTAAGTCGATTTCTTAGGTTACATCATTTCAAATGATGGACTTATGATGGATCCTAAGAAAGTTCAAACTATTATAAGTTAGAAGATCCCAAAAATGGTAAGAGATGTCCAATGTTTTTTGGAATTTGCCAACTACTATCGGATCTTCATCAAAGACTTCTCTTGAGTTGTAGCTCCACTTACACGTTTGACTTGTAAAGACAAACTCCAATGGAATCAAGAAGCGGAAGTTGCTTTTGAATCTTTGAAGAGAGCGTTTGTTTTTGCACCAATCTTGTATCGTGTTGATTTTTCGAAAGCATTCTTTATAGAAACAGATGCATCACACTTTGCTCTGGGTGTGGTTTTATCACAAATAGGAACAAATGACAAACTTCATCCAATAGCCTTTCATTCAAGAAAATTCTCACTAGCAGAAATCAATTATGAGATCCACGACAAAGAACTTCTTGCAATTGTGGATTCTTTTCAAGAATGGCATCATTATCTAGAAGGCGCTTCTATTCCAATCACCGTATATATGGATCACAAGAACCTCAAATATTTTATGTCAACACGTGTATTAAATTGTCATCAAGCTTATTAGAGCATTTCTTTATCAAGATTCGAGTTCATCATCACTTATCGATCAAGAAAACAACAAGGTGTGTCCAATGCCTTGTCTAGACGTTCTTATCTTGCACCAAAAGAAAGAGATGCAGCTTTTGAGCAATAAAGAATGGTTCTCTTGAAGCCGGAGCAATTTCATCTTCGAGCAATAAAATCAACATTGACAATCGATTTAAATTTTCTTAAACAAGTCCACTTAAGTATGTCTTCAGACCCTCTTGTTCATGATATCAAGAATAATTCTTCTAAATCTCATGATCCCTCTAAATTTGAATTCAAGAACAAGCTACTCTATTTCGAAGGATGCCTATATGTTCCAGAAGGAGAAGCACGTTTACGTATTCTTCAAGCTTGTCACGACTTCACAGGAGCAGGACATTTTGGATATAATAAGACTTTGGAGCTGATATCTTGGAATTTTTGGTGGCCTCAAATGTAGAAGGCAGTCAAAGATTTTGTACAATCATGTGATGTTTGCTCAAGATCAAAAACTCCTCGTCATCGACCTTTTGGACTTCTTCAGCCATTACCTATTCCAGAACAACCATGGTCTTCTGTTTCTATGCACTTCATCACCGATCTTTCAATCTCAGGTTATTATGACTCTATATTCGTGATAGTAGATCGTTTTACCAAGATGGCACATTTTGTACCATGTACAAAATCTATCACACGTGAAGTAATAGCCAAGCTCTTTTTTGACAATATCTATCGCTATCATGGATTATCCAAGGATATTATATCAGATAGGGGAACTCAATTTGTATCAAGATTTTGGCTGACTCTTCTTAAGATTCTAAAAGTGGATATAAAACTATCTTTGGCATTCCATCCTGGAACTGATGGACAAACGGAGCGTGTTAATCAAGTTTTGGAGGAATATTTAAGATATACCATTAACTACCAACAAGATAATTGGACAACTCTTTTGCCATTGGCAGAGTTTGCTTACAATAACATGGTACATTTTTCTACAAAACAAACACCTTTCTTTGCTAATTATGGTTATCATCCACGACTTGATACTTTTGACTTTTCAAAAGATGATAATCTTGTTGTGAAAGATTTGGTGATTCATTTATCAGAGCTACATGCAACGATGAAGGCGCAGTTAAAAGAGGCTCAAGAATAACAAAAAGTCAATGCGGATGTCTATCGAAAGGAACAACCACCATTCCTCTTGGGTGATAAGGTATGGCTACTTCATCGCAATATCAAGACCACTGGTCCTTGTGACAAGTTGGACTATTGAAGGCTGGGACCATTTCCTATTTTTGTACAGATCAATCCAGTTGCATATCATTTACATCTACCGGAGTCAATGAAAATTCATCCAGTATTCCATGTGTTCCTTCTTGAACCATATAAAACAGTGGACATACCAAGAAGATGACAAGCTCTACCTCCTCCTATAGAAGTGGACAATAATGAAGAGTTTGAAATAGAAGAAGTCTTAGATTCAAGGCAGCGCCGAAATAAATTGGAATATCTTGTCTATTGGCACGGATATGATATTAGTGAACGCATATGGGAGCCAATAAAGAATCTTGTAAATGCAACAAAGGCGGTGGAGGCTTTTCATCGACAACATCCATCAAAATCAATATGAAAACCTTCTTTATAAAAAAAATAACATCTAGGCAAGATAACATTCTACTTTCAATTCTTGTTCGTAGCTTCTTTGTAGTAGTGACGCTCAGGAGATGGAGAACCAACAACTAGCGGATTCGACTCAAGAGCCTTAATTTGCTGACTTATCGAACGAGATATTACGATTTTCACAACCGTCAAGATGATGTAATCAAGATGAAGATCTTCAAGAACGACATGTTCTTCCTCGAATAGATGGCGAGATACAACATATTTGGTATCACGATTTGGGAAGGGACTCCCAATGTTTGGTGATTTTGTTAGAGGTAGGAACAACTCTTGATGGTGTTTCAAATGTTCTATTCGAAGGAAGTTATGAAGGCCTCAACAATGATCAAATAACTGGGTGATCTTTCCGCCCTGGTATGGGACACTACCGATGGTTGAGAGGCCCTATCAATCATCTTCAAAGAGAACAAAGATCAGAGTATGTGGCGAATACAATTTGCCGCATCATAGATTTCCTCAACATATGATGACCGCTCCTCGTGGAATTCATCCCTAGAAGGGGGGGTAATGTCACGGACATACTTATATAAGCTAATAATTACATATAAAAATAGGTGGAAGTAAGTTAAAGTAGGTAAAAGTAAGTTAATTCTATAATATTTAATATGAAAGCTTCCTAGAAGCTTCATAGACACTGCTTTGACTTCATAGGTATCTTTAATTGACTTTTTGGATTAGAAACATGGTCAACAAGTTGGCCATGTGCCACACATGTTGTTAGCTTGAAGATCAAGCTCACTATGTGGCTCACACGTAGAAAAACTTGCCTTGTAAGTCAAGGCATGTGTCCTACAAAGTCAACACATATTGGAGGTCCTATAGAATGTCACCATGTAGCCCCTAGTTAGATAGTATATATAGAGACAAGAGTGAAGCCTTCTTCACTCTTGTCAACTTCTTTCTTGCTTGCAGTCTAGTTTCAAGGGTCTTTAGTTTTCTTGTCTTTTGGCAATAGCCATTCTAGTTTCTCTTTCAATATACATACTTATTTATTTATATTTTGTTAACTTTCTTTGAGTAAAGGCTCACTTGACTGAATTGATTTTTCATCGAGTTCTTGTCCTTGACAGTTGGAGGTCATAGATGACATTTCTAGGTAGCTCCTAGTTAAGAATATATATGGCGGCAAGAATGAAACCTTTTTCATTTTTGTCAATACCTTTCTGGTCTTTAGTCTTATTTCAAGACTTTTTAGTCTTCTTATCTTTGGCAATAGCCATTTTAGTTCAATATATTACCATATTTGAGAGATTTTTTAGTCTTTTTAAGTAACATTAGAATGTATTGAATTTTTTTTTAAAAAAGATTTATGTCCTTGATACAATCTTGAAAAATTCAATATATGCTTGATATAGATCCTATATTAAGGAAGAATTTATTAAATAGAAATAATTCCAAGGAACATTATTTTATCAATATAAGCTCATAATTAGTAATAATAAGTTCTTTTGTTCTTTACAAATATTAGACAAGGCCCTTTGAATGATATCACCTCTTATGTGAGGTGGTTTGTATAGAATGTACTTAATATAATAGTAATCATGTAAATAAAGATACCATAAGGCACTACTTTATCCAAGGTTTTTCTATATTGTTTATAATTAGGAATATTCTAAATAAAAAATATAAGATTCAAAAATAATCATTTAAGCAGCTTTAGAAGTAATGGTTATTGATAAAAAAAAATGTTTGTATACCTAATAAGGCAAAAAAATCAATATTTATTTTTAAATCTTTATAATATTGAATTATAGAATCTTATAAATATTTATATTTAAACTACTCATAATTTTTTATCTTTCTAGTGCTAATAAAAAATTCAACATTTTTAGTTATATAAATCTCATAAGAACAATTCAAACTAACACCTTCAATAAAATTATATTGGAATTTTTTTAAAATATATGATATTTTTAAAAATGATATGATAAATTCTATGAAGGCTATTATTGAACAAATATATTATCTCATCAAAAATCAAACTCCAATTATAAAAAAAAGATACAAAAAAATTAAAAATTCATACTTTTGGATTGTGGTGTAAAATAGAGTTATTATTTTTATATATAATATTTTAAAATTTTAAAAATAATAATAGTAAAAAAATCAAAACTATATGAATAAATTTTCAACAAACAAAATATATACAAACACCAACACAATATGTGTTTTTCTTATTTCTTATTTTTTCATTAAAAAAAAACTCACTTAGTAAATATATTGCCATAAGATGCATTTTTCTACCTCATTGACATATACAATGGCATATTTCATCCTCACCATAGATATCAAAACTTTAAAAGAACTAACATATGCTTGTACATACGTCCATTCCAAAAGCATATAGAGAATTTTGGGCACTAATTTTGATTTCAATTTCCTTGTATATTCTACCAACAACAATACTATATATATAATTGATATGTAATATCTTCAACATAAATCAAGGGAATTGTTAGGTGTACACCCCATTCTATTGCATGGACACCTCTTTGTGTCACACATCTCCCCCACATAAACAATAAAGCTCTTCTTTACATTGAAAGTGTTTAGGATAAGTACACAGTAAAAGAATTGTGTGTAATGGCTCATTGCAATTCATTTCATCTTCTCCTTATTTGTCTATTTATTTTATTTTGTTGATCAAATTTTAATCAATTTCATAATAGATTTTATACACTTCTTTAATTTGATTTAAAAAGCTAATTAAATTTACATAAAAAATCTTTTACTATACACATACCCTAAAACTTTTTAGTGCAAGTAAGAGATCTGTTGTGAATATGAAGGAGTGCGTGGCATGAGAGGTGTCCAAACAACAAAAGAAGAATGTCCATACAGTAAGACGAGGTGTCCACCTAATGATTCCTTTACCCATTGAAGTTCACGTCACGCTTATAGAAACAAGCGAAAATTGCAAGAATCAAAACCACATGCTATTGCTTATACAGACCATGCACTAGCGACATGATCATCTAAATCTGTGGAACACACTGGCAAACAGAAGAGGTGCTAGCGTATAAGAATACAAATGAACAACATACATAACTTAAATAAAATGAAAGATTGGCTCGGAAAACGAGTAGCGCACTCAAGACCGCCGGTAAACGGAGTCTAGCGGCGAAGCAAGAGCGGTGCAACCCACCACGCAATTAGATGGCGAGCGTCACGTGGAAGAGCGTGCCTCGGGCGGAATCCAATTCCCTGGTCGGAGATGGCCCGGACCGCATCGAGCTAATAAGTTGACGACATGAACCTCCGCTCATCCGGGTTCCGATATCGTCTTATCCGATAAGTGCTCCTGCTGCCCTTTTATCCTGCTGTGTCCTGCCCCTCCATCTGTGCTATAATTGCCCCTCCCGCCTCCAACTGTAGTTATTGACTCGCAGCGGCTTGCACTTCCGGTGTGTCAATCTCGTGATAGCTTCGCTGTGCATTGTGTGTTTCAGCCATGGCTGCCGCTACCGCCTGCGCTTCTACCGCCTTGGCTGGGCAGAGCTTGCTCAAGCCCGTGAACGAGCTGTCCCGCAGGGTGGGTGCCAATGAGGCCCGCGTCACCATGCGCAAGTCCGCTGGGTCTGACAGCATCTGGTGAGCTTCGCGTTTTTGTGAGTCTGGTAGATGGGTGTTATGCGAGTGCTGATGACACAATGCCGGGTTTATGGAGAGTGTGTCAAGGGTGCTGGTTGGTGTTATGTTTGTTCGGGGACATGCGAGTGGTTTGTGCAAACAGAGGTTGCGATGCTTGATTACTCAGTCGGCGATGTGACTGATTGGTGTAGGTATGGCGCTGACCGACCCAAGTTTCTGGGCCCATTCTCCGGCGAGACCCCCTCGTACCTGAATGGTGAGTTCGCTGGTGACTACGGCTGGGATACCGCTGGATTGTCCTCCGACCCCGAGACGTTCGCCCGCAACCGCGAGCTGGAGGTCATCCACGCCCGGTGGGCCATGCTCGGAGCCTTGGGGTGCTTGACCCCTGAGCTCCTGGCCAAGAGCGGTGTGAAGTTCGGAGAGGCCGTGTGGTTCAAGGCTGGCGCCCAGATCTTCAGCGAGGGAGGTTTGGACTACCTCGGCAACCCCAGCCTTGTGCACGCACAGAGCATTTTGGCCATCTGGGCATGCCAGGTGATCCTGATGGGAGCCGTGGAGGGTTACCGCGTCGCCGGTGGTCCCTTGGGTGAGGTGACGGACCCCATCTACCCAGGAGGTTCATTCGACCCCTTGGGCTTGGCCGACGACCCCGACACCTTCGCCGAGTTGAAGGTGAAGGAAATCAAGAACGGGCGATTGGCAATGTTCTCAATGTTCGGGTTCTTCGTCCAGGCTATCGTCACCGGCAAGGGACCCCTGGAGAACCTGAACGACCACCTGGCTGACCCCGTTGCGAACAACGCATGGGCATACGCCACCAACTTCGTTCCCGGCAACTAGATGTATGATCCGTCGAAGAGATGACGGCTGAGGCGCAAGATCGCCTTGCATTCTGTACCATAGAGGAGTAAGTGTTGCAAATTATTGGCGGTTGGGTGTTTCCAGCCACGCTGGTTCAGTAAAGGATGATTACACAAGAATGAACGTGTTTTGGTGTGCCACGGGAGACGCTGATCCCTGAAATGTCGCAACGTTGGTGTTCGGAACATGTGATGACGAACGGTTGTGTTTACTCCGTGCGTCACCTTGCTTCGACACAGTGTCAAGGCCAGTAGCAGATGGTAGAATGCGGAAGAGTCTGTCTTGCAGTCGGATACATGAATGCAATCCGACTTACAGCGGGTTTGCAGCAACTTCTGTTCCTAGCGAACGAGCAGGGATTGTGTTGGTTGAAGGTGAAAATGAGTGTCAAGTTTTTATGTGAAGAGGGACTGTGAGCAGACAGATTTTCTCTATTCACGGTTTTGAGGAAAGAAATTAATGTGTCCGTTGTCGGAGTTTTCGCGCTGGTTGTGCACCTGGTTCTGAGAATTACTCGATTTGTCATGTTCAATCCTTGTATGAATTATCGCTCATTATGTTTACTATCCTTTTTGAAAACGTGTGAGCGGAAGAATTGAAATCGAGCGGCACTTGAATGTAGAAGTTAATATGATTCAATTCAAGGAGGAGAATCTCTGTAGTCTTGCAATATTCACGGTTTTGAGTAAGGGAAGAGTATTCTTCGTCATGAACACTGATGTGGCAGTTCACCGGTGTGCCGTTGAAAGGGTGTTGCTGAAATGAACTAACGGCCAACTGTTCAGTTACTCTATACAATTTTTGAAAAAATCTTTTTGTTTATGGTTATATGTTATGAATATACCCGAAATAGGAAAAGCACGTAGAGGTGATTATGTGTAAAGCGGAAGTGTAAGAAGTATGCCAAATATGACACATTGTTCTTAAATGACAATTGAACGACCTACTTTAGAAGCTTGTTTACTACATTGTAGCGGGCATTCTCCGTTGATACTCTTCAAACTGACGATCGTACATCAACAGGCAGTAACACCGTTTATGCTTTTAATTCGATCTGCTGTTGTACAAAACATATTGTCTAACCAAATTAAAAGTAATGTCTAATGTAAATGTTCGAAAATTCTAAGCAAATTATATTAAATGTCTACACATTATTGAGTTGTAACAGACCACAAATCTTATAATTAAAAAATAACAATCTTGCTATGTTCTAAAAAGAATCATATTTTATTTTTTTTCAAATTAGATTTTATGTATATGTATATATATATATATATATATAAATTTCAAAATTTAGTATTTTTAATGCATGAAATGTTAAATTGCAGTAAGATTTCTTCTTACAAAGGTGAACTGAAAATAAAAATTTCAATCATTGCAACTATAAAGAAAGATAACAAGAAATGTTTAAGCACACTACTAAAAAACAATCTAAATTTGTTTTGCAATTTTATAGCTAACTTTTAGTACAACCTCAAAACCTAAAAACCAGTTGCCTCACATGTTATAATTTGTAGACTACACTTACAAGTTATAAGATTTGCAAGTATAATGTAGAAAGGAATAAGATTAGTTTTGAATCATCCAATTAGACATTAACAAAAGATCTTAAGATTTAAATTTGGCATACACTTACAAACTAGAAAAAACGTATAGTTTAAAATGTTTCATAGTTTTTATTTAGCTTTCTTAGTTGATGTGTCACTCTTCTTATGTGATATACATTATAGTTCTTTTTTGTGTATCACTACATTTTCCTTACATTGTTACTTCTAGGTTGATCCTACAATAATTTTTAATTGATTGCATTACTAATCTTTGTATTTCTTTGTTCTATTGATAATTGCAACAAAGATTATTTGATGTTTTTTTAACCTCTTTTGTTCAATGCTACATTTTCTTGTCTCTATTTAGAAGGAAAAAGATAAAAATAAAAATAAAAATATTATATTTTACTAATAAGATTCAAATATTATTTTTCTAAAGCAATAACACATCTCAAATAAATAATACCCAATTATTATATTTAAAGATAATGATTCTTCTATTTGACAAAACAAACCTTTCAAATCACTTTCAAAATTGGCTTTTGAGGCTATCTTTCTAACTTACTACTACTTATTAGTTAGATTGATTAGCTACCTATTAGTGATCTCAAGAAGTCATATAACTAAATCTAATGTTTTTAGCACCATTTCCATGTCAATTAGATGAGATTAATATTAAAATTAGCTAAAAGTGGTAAAAACAACTAGAATTTGAATTAACTAAGCCAACGGACTATTGATTGTGCTTTTGCATGGCAATCATTTGAAATTTTTTATTTTAGAAAAGAGAATCCAAACGACCATAGCTAAATAACATTGATCTCAATTAATGCATTTGGTAGAATCTTATGAACTATACAGACATCAATCTCAATTGCCTTGCCATCACTTAGTCTTTGGATAGTTTTTGCACGAGTTGCTATTCTAACCTTACACCTTTAGCACTTTATAATATCAATTCATATCTTAAGGTTTTTTTTTTTTTTTTATTGATAATGAAACTTCTAGCTATTAAGCAATCATCATGCATACATTAAGCCTAATTTAATGAACATAAAAATTATAGGATTTTATTGTATTTCAATATTGGTTTTACATGATGGTCTTAGTATTGACTCTAAAACCTTATATTACTTCAACTAATCTTTATATGTATCTTTTAATGGTATATTATTACTTGTATGAAATCTTCAATCTTGTGCCATAGACTCTAGCTCTTGAGGTAAGACATTAGTGGTCTATGTATTGTTAGAAACATACATATTTACCTAAATTTAAATGAATTATGTAAAATTAAGTAGAAGTAAGTAAATTTGATAATATCTTGTGAATAAGCTTTTTAGAAGTTATATAGATGCACATTTGACTTTATACATGTCTATAGGTGATTAATAGGTTAAAAACATAGCAAACAAGTTGGCCATGTATTAATCATGTTGGCTATTAGTAGAGGTTTGTCATGTGGCGCATATGTAAAACTTGTCTTACAACTTAGACATGTGTCTTTCAAATTAGACAAGTGTTGGAAGTCTTATAGAATATTACCACAAAGCTTTCAATTAGATATTATATATAGTAGTAAAAATAAAGCCTTTTTCATTCTTATCAATACCTTTCTTGTTTTTAGTCTTATTTCAAGAGTCTTTAGTCTTCTTGTCTTTGATAATAGCCATTATAGTTTTAGTATTATAGTTTCAGTGAATATCTACTCTTTTCTAGTGATACAAGAGTGCATTGATTCTTTGGTTGATTATAATTCATATCCTTGATAATTTGACAAGAGTATTTATTTATTATTCATGTTTTGTTTTTGAAGTGAGTGAATTATTCTATTTTTTTTTGTTGTGTTTTAAAGGTTGTAGATTATCTATCTTTAAACCAATATTTGTATTTGATACCAAAGGTTGTGGATTAACCTTTTCTAACTTGACTTATGGATTTGTTAAAATTGTTTGTTATAAAGATGGAAGATAAATTTATGGATGCTACACTTGACAAAAGTGAGAATAGATTTGCAACTACTGCAAATCTTCACAAGCTTGTCAATACTCTTAGAATAATATTTTTTTGTATTATAGTCGACAATCATGGAGGTATTATTTCTAAGTTTGGAGAAGAAATTAATAATAAAATCTAATATCTATATTATGAAGTTGTGTAGTTAAGAGATATAAGTAGATCAACCTCACAATTAAATCCAAGAAGTCTTGCTACTACAAGTTTTAGGAAGATAAATATTAGTATCTCAAAAAATTTTGATGGAATAAGCTCAAATTTTTGAGGATTCCTATAATAAGTCTAGTTCTATTTAAGATTATATTCTTCTCAATGTCTTGATGGATTTATTCAAGTTGGATTCATAGGTACATTCATATCTAAAAGTGTTATTTTTTTAATTTTTATCCTTAATGGAAAAAGATTTAAAACTCATATATGATCTAAATTTATTCTTGGAATTGTTTACAATTATATTTTGAGAAAGAAATCGAAAAAATATAGCAAAAATAAAACTCTTATCTTTACAAAAAGGATTAAAATCAACTACTATATGTATTGCTAAAATTCAAAACCTTACTTGAAACGTGGATTAGAATATTAAAGCTTTTATCAATCAATTTCAATATGGATTAAAAGATAATTTCATAGATTTATTATTAATAATATTACAAGTAGAATTATCAATATAAATTATTGGTTAAGCCATTGTATGAAAAAATCAACTTTTTGAAAGACTCTAAGAACAAAGATTTTAATGGAAAAGAACAAATTAAGTTATGAGAATAATTTCTAAATTTTCAGAAGCTTATTTGTTGAAGGCATAACCTATGAAAATTGATACAATATATTTTAAACCTCTTATTGAGCAAAAAAAGTCTTGATGTTATTAAAAATGATTGTGCTTATATTGTGGAGAATCTAAGTACATTACTCAAAATCGTCCAACAAAGTAACACAATCACAAAATGAGGAGTATGATTGCTAAAGATGACAATGTCTTAGAAAATAAGTTTATTAAGTTATAATATGGACATGAAATTAGAATCTTATGTAATACATTATAAAGTTTTTTTTTTTTTAGATTTCTTAGCTTATTATAAAATAGATTAATATTTAATACCAAATAATTATAAAGCCTTTGACATATTAGATTTAGAAGCCTCAACTTATTTTATATTGAAAGACTTTATTAAAAAATATGAAATACCTATAGTAAAGAAAATTAAACATGTTGTAATATAATAACATGATTATAAGGTAAAAGAGAATAATATAGGTTTATATTATAGAAGAGATAAATTAAAAAAATATAATAAAAATATAATAGAAAAGATATGGAGGTAGTAAAAATATTTAGTGTTAATATTATGTTTTATTATTAAGACTTCTTTCTAGTTTTTTGGCCATCAATAAGGTAAAATAAAATAGATTAAAAAAAAATTATTACAAGAAGTTTTTAGAAGGGAATTAAGAATAATTTTTAATTAAAATCACTCTCAAAAACCTTGAACTTATTTTGAGAGAAGATCAATTGTGAATAAGAGTCAAAATCAAACCATGAGGCACAAAATTGTGCACCTATAGTAATTTTGGAATTCTTTTGCTTATCAAAGAATGAAATTAGAGAATATACATTAAGAAGGTAGATGAAGTATTGATATTAAGTAATTTTAATGGATATTAAGTTGCAAAAAGCTTTTAAAAAAAGAAGATGTTTTCAGTGATTTTGGATTTTGTGAAATAATAAGAACTTACATATTTGCAAATATTTTAACTATTGTGACAAATTTATAAGTGAATTATTTTAGATTTTAAAATATATATTTTTTAATATTTTTAAAATATTAGAAATAAATAAAACGATTATATCAATGAATTTAGAAATTTGATTGGATTTGGATCTCAAATATTTAAATTTTAGGATTAATAAGATTTTTTGTTATCTTAAAAAATCCATTGATTCAATTGAAGAAAAATTTTGTGAAAGCATAATGATCTTAGATATCTATATTTTTGTTAGTTTAGAGATTAATCAATTAGTTCACAAAATAATAATCAATGTTAAAAAATTAACAATTAGGTTGGAAAAAAAACAATTATTGACATCCAAAATTATTAGGAGTTTTTTTTTTTTATTTATTTTATTTTATTATAGGTATGTTTGATTTTTTTTTATGCTTTATATGCTTAATTATTGATATGTGAGATTTTTTGTAGTCAAAGTCAATAATTCAATTTTTAGTTATAAGAGATATAAAATAACTATTGAAATTTGACTAAGATTAAATTAGAACTTATTTAGAATTTATTTGTGGTTTTATTAGGATTTCATTGGGATTTTTTGGAAGCTATATAAGATTTTGGTTAAAATTTACTAAAACTTTTTTTAGGATTTTTAAAAGTATTTATTAGGATTTTATTAGGATTTTTTCAAGACTAAATTAGGATTTGGTTAGGATTACTAGGATCTAGTAAAGTTTTTTTTTTAGTTTTAGTATTTATTTAGAATTTTAAAAATATTTCTTTAAGATTTTTTTTATAATTTTTCAAAGTTTTTTTTTAAAAACATTTAAATTTTCTTAAGATTTTATTAAGATTTTATTAGAATTGCTAAAGTTTAATTAGGATTTATTTAGGATTCTATCAAATTTTTTTAGGACCTTTGTTGTTGGAATTTCCAATTTATCTTCCTTAGCCAAGTGCTTGGTGCATTTTCATGCTAGACAGCATATTATACTTCATGTATGTTGAAGTCTTAGAAGGTCATTTATTGTCTTTCAAAATTATTATCCATGAAACCATTTCTATAGATGTAGCAATAAATAGTCATAATAGCTTAGTCATATTTAATGTCATTAGATCTTCTTTGAATCTAATTATTTTAGGTTTATCATAGCTAATGAAGTAATATCTTTAAATAGATTGAATTTTTTATAACCTTGATTTATTCTTAGTATAATCTAGACTTTTTTTTTTTTTTTTTTTTTTTATCTAAGTAAAAATTCATAAGTCTAAAACAACCAAACTCTTATTGGCAAGTGTAAGAGCTTTCATGTATTTTGCAAAGAAAGAGTCATGTTTTGTTATTTATGCCACATTAATGTTGATGGTAGAAAGACTTCAAGTTTCATTCTAAGCTAATATAAAGTTTATCAAAATATTTTTGAAAAAAAAATGTAGGAATTCATCTACAACATTGTAATATGATTGCTTAATTGATCTTTAAGAATGAGCTTAATTATTGTTGTGTTGTAGCATAGCTAATAGATAAAAGAAAAAAAAATAATATATTATAATATATATCTAATTTTAAAATATAATAGAAAATTACCTTAATAATATAAATAATATTCAAGAAATTAATAAATACTGATATCGCCTAATTATAAAATAGACTTCTATTTACTTTGTAGGACCATAAACAATACAGAAAAAGATATATTGGGAAAAGTAGTATCATAGGTATTTTAAGGTAGAAGTAAATAATAGATTCTAATAAAATTTATCTAAAAAACAAAAAGATGTTTATATTTAATGAGGATTTATTATGAACTTGAATTAAAATCAAACCAAGGAGCACAAAAATATGTATCAATGGCAATTTCAGTGTTCTTTTGTTGATAAAAGAGTGTGGTTTGAAAAAAATTGAGAATGGCTTCTTTAAGCATTAACTTTAGATAATTTGAATTTTGTAATGACTTAGTAAAAATTTAACAAAATTAGGGCTATTTTTGAAGTGATTCTAATCTTTGTGAAATAAAAAAGATTGATATTTTGGAGCATTTTGTGAGTTTTTTAGCAGATCTATAAATGATAATTTTTAGTTTTGTGATTATAGTTGTATTAAATGTGTGTTGTAAATTTAAAATTTATTTAATTATTTAATTAAATTTTATTAAAATAAAAGTAAGTTGAGATCTTGGAAATTAGATTTTGGAGGGCTGATGAGGTTTTTTAGGATTTTTAATAATCCATTAATTGGATTAAAATCAAATTTATGGTAAAATTGATTTTCTAATAATTTTACAAAATTTGAAAGCAATTGAACAATAAAGATAAGAGATATTGGCATAAAGAGATTGGCATTAAAGTTGAAAAAAGAAGCCAATCAACAATCTAATAAATTATAATATTTTTCTCCCATTTAATAAGTTTGATCTTTTTAAAAAAATTTGTGCTTGTTTTTAAATAAGACATTGAAAGGCATGTAAAATTTGAATCAGGATGAATATCTAAAAAATTAATTTTTAATATTTAAAATTTATTATAGAATTTGATTTGGATTTGATTAGAATTTGATTAGAATTTATTTTTGCTTTTATTAAGATTTTCTTAGAATTGATTAGGATTTTATTAAGATTTTATTAGAATTTTTGGATAATATTTTATTAAGATTTTATTAGGATTTGACTAGTATTTTATTAAGAATTGATAAGTTTTTATTAATATATATTAAATATTATTTAAAGCTTATTTTAATTTGATTAAAATATAATAAAATATATCTAGGATTTTTTTTAAGATTGAAAGGATGTATTTAAGATAATTAGAGGCTTATTTAGGTTATTCAAGATTTTAAATAATTATATATAAACATCTTAAAGATTTTTTTGGATTATAAATCCAACTTTAAGATAGAATCAAATCTTTTTATAATCTAATTTCCAAACCATTTCGAAGTTAATTTTCACATAATACAACACTATTATTTGGACCAATCTATAGCTTATCATAGAACAAGTTGGTTGCACTCAAGGAATATATTGATGAAAAGTTGGCCAAACACTTCATATGTAATTTGAAATCTGTAGTAAAAACTCTTCTCTTGTTTGTAAAGAAAAAATAAAATAATAAAGATGTATGTAGATTATTGAAGATTCAACAAGATCATTGTAAAGAATAGGTATCTTTTATCTTTGATATTAAGATTTTTTGATTAATTTAATCAATTAAAGATCCATATAAAAATATATCTACAAAAGACATACAACTTGGCATACATTAAAAAAGAGATGAATGAAAGACTATATTTCAAATTAGGTATAGACATCTTGAATATTATGTCTTACCTTTTAGATTCATAAATATACCAATTACTTTTCAACATCTAATAATAATATTTTTGAAGAGATTTTAGATAATTTTATTATTTATTATTTTAAAAATATTTTAATTTATCTTAAAATATTAAAGAATATTAGTTATATTTATTTTTTATATATTTTAAATATTTAAAGATGTAGAATTATATCCCACAATGGAAATATATATTTTATACAACTTAAGTTGATTTTTTTTAAATACATCATTTAAAATGATGGCCTATGATGGATTTTATACAATTCTAAACTATTATAGATTATGTTTGGTTTGTAAAGACAAGTTATAGTTGAATCAAAAAGTTGAAGCAAAAATTAAAGTTATAAAAAAAAACTTTTATTACAACCTTAATCTTATATTGTATTGATTTGTTTTGAAGATATTTAGAAAAATAGACATATCAGATTTTGCCTTAAGTACCATATTATCACAAATGAGAGAAGATGAAAAACCTCCTTTAATGGTTTTTTATTCAAGAATATTTTACTGGTGTTAAGGATAAGAACTTGATGAAAGTAAATAAACAAGTATAACAAAATGGAAATAAGTATGTATATTAAAAAGAAACTGGAATGGCTATTATCAAAAGTCAAAAAAACTAGAGATTCTTGAATCTAAACTAGAAGCAAGAAAAGAGTTGACAAGAGTGAAGTAGGCTTTGTTCTTGCCTCTATATATACTATCTACCTAGGATCTATATGTCGACGTTCTATAGGACCTCCAAAAACATGTTGACTTTGTATGACATGTATTTTGACTTGCAAGGCAGGTTTTTTATATGGTAGCCACATGGTTATCTTGTTTCACAAGTAGCTAATATATTTGGTACATAAGTAGCATGTTGACAAAGTTTCTAACCTATCAATCAATTACAAATATAGGTAAAATCAAAAGAATATCTAGGAAGCTTCTTAGAAGCTAGTTTAGATATTATGAAATTAATTTATTTTTACCTAATTCTACCTATCTAGGTAATAATTACAATAGGTATATATCCGTGACATTATCCACTCTTTTAGGGACGAGTTCTATGAGGAATGATGATCATATATTGAGAAAGTCTAAGATGTAGCGAATTATATATGTCACTTACTTTGATCTTTATTCTCTTCAAAGGTAGTTGATAGGTCCTTTCAACCATTTGTAATATCCCATTTTAGGATGGAAAGACCACCTTATGATTTGATTATTATTAAAATCTTTGTAATTTCTTTCAAACAAATATTTGTAACATCATTAGGAGACGTGCCTACCTCGAATAAAATCACCAAACATTGAGAGTCTTTTCTTAAATCATGATATGAAATGTATTGTATCTCGCCATCTATTTGAAGAACATGTCGTTCTTGAAGGTCTTCATTTATATTACATTGTCTTAAAGGCTGTGATAATCACAATATCTCATCCAATAAGTTAGCAAATGATGGCTCTTAAGTTGAGTCCATCGATTGTTGATTCTCCATCTCTTTATTGCCTCAATTATATAAAAACTATAAACAAATATAGAAGATAGAATCCAATCTTTCATAAATTTTATTTCATTTATAGCAAAGATTTACTATCCTTCATCTTGATTTTGATAGATGTCATTGATGAAAAGCTTCCATTGTCTTTGTTATATTTGCATAATTCTTTGTTGGCTTCCATGTTCATTTGCTAATATCATATCCATACTAATAGATAAGATATTCTAATTTATTTTAGTATCACCTTGAATCTAGAATTTCTTCTACTTCAAATTCTTCATTATTATTTACTTCTATGAGAAGAGGTGGAGCTTGTCTTCTTCTTGGTATGTTCATAATCTTATATGATTTAAGAATAGACATGTCGAAGACATGATAGATCTTCATTGACTTTGGTAGATGTAATTGATAAGAAACTAGATTGATTTGTATACAAATAGGAAAAGGTCTAAACTTGTGGTAGTCCAACTTATCACAAGGATGAGTAGTCTTGATATTACAACAAAGTAATTATACCTTTTCACCTACATTAAATTGTAGTTGTTTCTTTTGATTGGCATCCATGTTGATCTTTTGTCATTCTTGAGGTTCTTTTAATTGTACCTTCATTTTTGCATATAACTCAAACAAAAAATTTGTCAAATCTTTTGCTACAAGATTATCAACTTTTGAAAAATCAAAAGTATCAACTCATAGATGATAACTATAATTGACAAAAAAAGATGTTTATTGCATAGAAGAATATATTGTATTATTAGAAACAAACTTTGCTAATGAAAAAAGAATTTTTCAATCATTTTATTGGTAATTAATTGTATATTTAAAATACTACTCTAAAACTTACTTTACATGCTCCGTCTATCTATCAGTTTGAGGATGAAAGGTTGAAGATAGTTTTATATCTACCTTTAGAATCTTAAAAAATATTCTCTAAAATCTTGATACAAATTGAGTTCCCCTATTTGATATAATATACTTAGGCAATCCATGATATTGATAGATATTGTCAAGAAAAAGCTTGGCTGTTTCTTCACCTGTGATAGATTTTGTACATGGTATAAAATGTACCATCTTTATAAAATAATCTACTATCACAAATATAGAATTATACAAACCTGAGACTAGAAGATTCATGATAAAATCTATAGAAACAAAAAATCATGATTGTTCTAAAAATATGTAATGGCTAAAGAAGTTTGTAAGATCAATGATGGAGAGTTTTTGATCTTAAGCAAATATCACATGATTGAACAAAATCTTTGATTGCCTTCCACATTTGTAGCCACTAAAAATCTCTAGATATCAGCTTTAAAATCTTATTGTATCCAAAATATTTAGCTGTTGGAAAATTGTGGCATGCTTGAAGAACATGTAAACGTGCTTTTTCTTTTAGAACATATATATGTCCTTCAAAATAGAATAAGTTATTTTTAAATTCAAATTTAGAAGCATCATGAGACTTAGAAGAAAGATTCTTGATATCATGTCAAGAACAAGAACATGATAAAGACAAATAAAAAATTGAAACCTCTCTCAAAAAAAGATGATAAAATAAAAATAACTTGATATATATATATATATATATATATATATATATATATAAAAAGAAATTGGAATGGCTATTGTCAAAAGCTAAGAAAACTAGAGACCCTTAAAACTAGACTAGAAGCAAGAAAGGATTTGACAAGAGTGAAGAAGGCTTCACTCTTATCTCTATATATACTATCTAACTAGGAACTACGTGGCGACGTTCTATAGGACCTCTAATACGCATTGACTTTGTAGGATACATGCCTTGACTTACAAGGCAAGTTTTTCTATGCGTGGGCTATATAGTTAGCTGTCAAGGACAAGAACTCGATGAAAGCTAAAGAGTAAGTGAGACTTTTCTCAAAAAGAAATAGGACAAAATAGAAATATGTATATTAAGAAAGAAACTGGAATGGCTATTGCCAAAATACAAGAAAACTAGAGACCCTTGAAACTAGACTAGAAGCAAGAAAGGAGTTGACAAGAGTGAAGAGGGCTTCACTCTTGCCTCTATATATACTATCTAACTAGAAGCCACATGGCGATGTTCTATAAGACCTCCAATATATGTTGACTTTCTAGGCCACATGCCTTTGCTTGCAAGGCAAGTTTTCTATGGATGGACCACGTAGTTAGCTTGTTCTTTAAGCTTCCAACATGTGTGGCACATGGCTAACTTGTTGACCAAGTTTCTAGCCTAAAAGTCAACTATAGACTCCTATAAAGTCAAAGCAGCGTCTATGGAGCTTCTAAGAAGCTTCTCTAGAAGATATTACATAATTAACCTACTTTTATCTACTTTTACATACTTTTATCTATTCATATAGGTAATTATATGTATGTCCGTGACATTACCCCTCCTTCTAGGGACGAGTTCCACGAGGAGCGGTGATTATATATTGAGAAAATCTAATATGCGGCGAATTGTATTTGCTACATACTCTGATCTTTGTTCTCTTCGAAGATAGTTGATGGGTCCTCTTAGCCATCGATAGTGTCCCATTCCAGGGCGAGAAGACCACCCTGTTATTTGATCACTGTTGAGGCCTTCATATCTTCCTTCAAATAATACATTTGAAACACCATCAGGAGTCGTTCCTATCTCCAATAATATCACCAAACATCGAGAATCTCTTCCAAGGTCGTGATACCAAACGCGTTGTATCTCACCATCTATTCGAGGAAGAACATGTCGTTCTTGAGGGTCTTCATCTCGGTTGCGTCGTCTTGAAGGTTGTGACAATCGCAATGTCTCATTCGGTAAGTCAACAAACGAAGGTTCTTGAGTTGAATCCGCTGGTTGTTGGCTCTCCATCTAATTAGCGTCACAAAATGCAAAGAAGTTACAAACAAGGATAGGAAATTGAATGTTATCTTGCCTCAATCTTGTCTCTTTTATAAGAGAGGTTTTCATCTTGGTTTTGATGGATGTCGTTGATGAAAAACTTTGACTTTAGCTGATGCATTTGCTAGATTCCTGGATGGCTCCCATGTGCGCTCACTAATATCATATCCGCACCAATGAACAAGATATTCCAACTTATTTCGGCGCCGCCTTGAGTCTAATATCTCTTCCACCTCAAATTCTTCATTATTATCTACTTCTATAGGAGGCGGTGGCATTTGTCTTCTTCCTTGTATATCCACTGTCTTATATGGTTCAAGAAGAGACACGTGGAATACAGGATGGATCTTCATTGACTCCGGTAGATGTAACCGATATGCAACTGGGTTGATCTGTTCAGAAACAGAAAAGGGGCCAAGTCTACGATAGTCCAATTTGTCACAAAGTCGAGTGGTCTTGATATTGCGACGAAGTAGCCATACCTTATCACCCACGTTGAGTTGTGGTTGCTCTTTACGATATACATCTGCATTTATCTTTTGTCATTCTTGAGCTTTCTTCAACTGCGCCTTCATTATTGCATGTAACTCTGACAACCGATTTGCGATATCTTCTGCTGCAGGATTATCAACTTTTGAAAAATCAAAAGTATCAAGTCGTGGATGATAGCCATAATTGGCAAAGAAAGGTGTTTGTTGCATGGAGGAATGTACCGTATTATTATAAGCAAACTCTGCCAATGGCAGAAGGTTTGTCCAATCATCTTGTTGGTAGTTGATGGTACACCTTAAATACTGTTCCAAGACTTGGTTTACGCGCTCTGTTTGTCCATCAGTTTGAGGATGGAAAGCTGAAGATAGCTTTATGTCCACTTTTAAAATCTTGAAAAGAGTCCTCCAGAATCTCGACACAAATTGAGTTCTCCTATCCGATATGATATCTTTAGGTAATCCATGATAGCGATAGATATTATCAATGAAAAGCTTAGCTGTTTCTTCACCTGTGATAGATTTTGTACATGGCATAAAATGTGCCATCTTGGTGAAACGATCTACTATCACAAATATAGAATCATAAGATCTTGAGTTTGGAAGATCTGTGATGAAATCCATAGAAACAGAAGACCATGGTTGTTCTGGTATAG
Source organism: Physcomitrium patens (assembly GCF_059467195.1). Taxonomy (NCBI): domain Eukaryota; kingdom Viridiplantae; phylum Streptophyta; class Bryopsida; order Funariales; family Funariaceae; genus Physcomitrium; species Physcomitrium patens. The sequence goes on along the minus strand of NC_143414.1, from coordinate 5,219,574 downwards.
GTAATGGCTGAAGAAGTCCGTAAGGTCGATGTCGAGGAATTTTTGATCTTGAACAAATATCACATGATTGTACAAAGTCTTTGACTGACTTCCACATTTGTGGCCACCAAAAATCTCTTGATATGAGTTCCAAAGTCTTATTATATCCAAAGTGCCCTGCTGCTGGAAAGTCATGACGTGCTTGAAGAACACGCAAACGTGCTTTTCCTTCTGGAACATATAGGCGTCCTTCAAAATATAATAGATTATTCTTGAACTCGAACTTAGAAGAATCATGAGACTTGAAAGAATTATTCTCGATATCATGAACAAGAGGGTCTGAGGACATACTGGACTGGATTTGCTTGAGAAAAGTTGAATCAACAGTCAATGTTGATTTCACTGCTCGGAGATGAAATTGCTCTGGTTTCAAGAGGACCGTTCTTTGTTGCTCAAAAGCTGCATCTCCTTCTTTTGGTACAAAATAAGAACGTCTAGACAGGGCATCGGACAAACCTTGTTGTTTTCCTGGCCGATAAGTGATAATGAAGTCGAATCTTGACAAAGACATACTCCAACGAGCTTGACGACGATTCAACACGCGTGCTGACATGAAATACTCGAGGTTCTTGTGATCTGTATACACAGTGACTGGACTAGAAGCACCTTCTAGATAATGACGCCATTCTTGAAAGGAATCCACGATTGCAAGAAGTTCTTTATCGTGGATCTCATAATTGATCTCGGCTGCTGAGAATTTTCTTGAATGAAAAGCTATCGGATGAAGTTTGTCATCTGTTCCCATTTGTGATAAAACTGCACCCAAGGCAAAATCCGATGCATCTGTTTCCATAAAAAATGCCTTGGAAAAGTCAACACGATATAAGACTGGTGCAGAGACAAACGATGTCTTCAAGGCTTCAAATGCTGCTTCTGCTTCTTGATTCCATTGGAATTTATCTTTACTAGTCAAGCGTGTAAGTGGAGCTGCAACTCGTGAGAAGTCTTTGATGAAGATCCGATAGTAATTGGCAAATCCCAAGAAACATTGGACATCTCTTACAGTCTTTGGAATCTTCCAATCCATGATTGTTTGGACTTTCTTAGAATCCATCATAAGACCATCATTTGAAATGATGTATCCTAAAAAGTCAACTTGAGTAGTGTGAAATACACACTTTTCCATCTTGGCGTACAATCCTGCATCTCTGAGTTTTTGTAATACTTGACGAACATGTATTTCATGTTCTTCAACATTCTTAGAATAAATCAGGATATCGTCTAGGTAGCAGACGACAAAATTGTCTAAGAATTCACGAAATACATCATTCATGAGATGTTGAAAAGCAGCTGGTGCATTCGTGAGTCCAAAAGGCATGACATTATATTCAAAATGCCCGTACCTGGTTCGAAACGCAGTCTTCCATTCATCTCCTTCTTTGATCCGTACTAGATTATATGCTCCTCTTAGATCTATTTTTGTATAGGTCTTAGCTTGATTTAACTGGTCAAGGAGTCCTGATATCAAAGGTAATGGATACCTGTTCTTGATTGTGATCTTGTTGAGTCCTCGATAGTCAACACACATTCGTAAAGATCCATCTTTTTTCTTTACGAATAAAATTGGAGCTCCTGCTGGAGATTTTGAATGGCGTATGAAATTCTTCGCTAAATTCTCGTCAATATATGTCTTGAGTTCAGCCAACTCATCTTGCGATAAACTGTAAATTGGTCCAAATGGTGGCTGAGTTCCTTCCTTGAGATCGATTGAACAATCGTATGGGCGATGCTCAGGAAGAATATCTGCATTTTTTTTCTCAAAAACGTCTTGATAATCCTGATATTGACTTGGAATGCCACTTGAAGTCTTTACGTTTTCAGAAATAGGTGCAGCATAAATAGCAAAAGTTGATCCTTCTTTTGCTGCGTGTATAAATGCTTTTGCACTTATAGGTGCGAGTTTTACTATACTAGACTCATGGTTTTTTACTTGGTTAATAGAACTGTTACTAATGCTCTGAGAAAAATCAAGTTTACGAGAAATCCAATCTATTCGAGGATTATACTTTTCTAACCATGATAAGCCTAAAATTACTGGATTAGAGGGAGATCTAATTATATTAAAAATTACGCAACTACTATGACCATTTATTACTACATCTACAGGAAGTGTTTCGTGAGTTACATCTCCAGAAGACAACGGACGACCATCTATGACTTCTTCGTGTACAGGTTTATTTTTTTGTATTAATGATATTCTATGACATCTAGCAAATTCTTCATCTAAAAAACAAGATGAGGCTCCTGAATCTACCAAGGCAAAGGCTTTGTAATTATTAGGTCCTAAACGCACATCTATTATAAAACAAGGAGATGGTTCTGAGGAGAGGATAGGACCTTTATTAGAAGTTGTACAAGATTCCAGCCGCACGGTCCCTATTGTAGCTGGACGTACTCGTTTTCCGACATACTGTCTTCTTTGACAGCCGTACTCCTCATTTTGTAGTTACGTCGCTTCTTTGGACAATGTTGAGCAGTGTGCTTAGGTTCTCCACAATATAAGCACAATCCTTCTTGTCGACGACGAGACTTTTCTTGCTCAGTAAGAGGTTTGAAACGTACCGCATCAATTTGCATATCCTCTACTTCTGAAGGTATGTATTGAGGAGACATCGGTGTTGCCATTGAATTGTAGTAACGTTGAGGCCCACTTGTGCAACTCTCGGATCGAAATTCAAAAAGTCGATTGTCGCACTTCACAGCAAAGTCAATTGCTTGACTCAATGTTTGAGGATCAGGTAAATTAAGCATCAATTTCTTTACCTCATATTGTAATCCGTAGAGAAATTGACTCACAAGTGCGGCATCATCCCACTTGATATCAGTTGCAAGTTGTCGAAATTACGAAGCATATAATGTTACTGATCGATTGCCTTGTCGCAAAATACGGATCTTGTTGGTTGCAACACGAATTGCATCATGTTCTCCAAACATGGATCGAAACTCCGCCAAAAAAGCCTCCAGATTATCCAATATTGGATCTCGTCGTTCAAGAAAAGATGAAAACCATGACAATGCTGAACCTGAAAGAAGTGTACCAATGAATCTTACTTGTGACCCTGGAGTTGGATAGCTCTGGGGTTGAAGTTCAATCACTAGTTGGACCTGATTGATGAATCCTCGAAACTTGGATCTGGTACCATCAAACTTCTCGGGCAAGGCAACTCTCGGTTCTCTAACACTCGAAGGGTGTTCCATTCTGGGAGAAGGGACATGGTTTGGTGCAGATGTTGAAGCAGCCCCAATCATCTCTATATCTTCACTTCCTACCATTCTTGTTGCTCCTTGTGGTGGTAAATTGAGTTGATGCATCGCAAGCATTAACTCCCTCAATTGTTCTTGCATCTGTGCCATTGCACTCTTCATTTCAACAAGCTCTGCCATAGTAGCACTTAGAAAAGAGAAGATGTCTAACAACACTCAAAACAAATAGAAGAGAGGAATTGATAACAAAGAAAATACTAAGAACAATATCAGTTTAAAAGAGGGTAATCCGCAACTTCTAATGCGCTTATGTCTTATCAAGAAAAAGGGGTAATCCACTCTTAATCAAGAAAAGACAAAGCTCTGATATTGTAAGTGGACTCTTGTCAATCTGTCAAGGACAAGAACTCGATGAAAGCTAAAGAGTAAGTGAGACTTTTCTCAAAAAGAAATAGGACAAAATAGAAATATGTATATTAAGAAAGAAACTGGAATGGCTATTGCCAAAATACAAGAAAACTAGAGACCCTTGAAACTAGACTAGAAGCAAGAAAGGAGTTGACAAGAGTGAAGAGGGCTTCACTCTTGCCTCTATATATACTATCTAACTAGAAGCCACATGGCGATGTTCTATAAGACCTCCAATATATGTTGACTTTCTAGGCCACATGCCTTTGCTTGCAAGGCAAGTTTTCTATGGATGGACCACGTAGTTAGCTTGTTCTTTAAGCTTCCAACATGTGTGGCACATGGCTAACTTGTTGACCAAGTTTCTAGCCTAAAAGTCAACTATAGACTCCTATAAAGTCAAAGCAGCGTCTATGGAGCTTCTAAGAAGCTTCTCTAGAAGATATTACATAATTAACCTACTTTTATCTACTTTTACATACTTTTATCTATTCATATAGGTAATTATATGTATGTCCGTGACATTAGCTTGGTCTTCAAGCTAACAACATGTGTGGTACATGGCCAACTTTTTGACCATGTTTCTAATCCCAAAATGTCAATTAAAGATACCTATAAAGTCAAAGCAGCGTCTATGAAGCTTCTAAGAAGCTTTCATATCAAATACTATAGAATTAACTTATTTTTATCTACTTTTACTTACTTCTATTTATTTATATATGTAATTACTGGCTTACATGAGTATGTTCATGACATATCATCAACAAGAGGATGAGAAGACATACTTGATTGAATTTGTCTAACAAGAGTTGAATCAACAGTCAATATTGATTTCATTATTTAAAGATAAAAATGCTCGAGCTTCAAGAGAACTATTCTTTGTTGATCAAAAGATACATCTCTTTCTTTTGGTACAAGATAAAAATATTTAGAAAGGATGTTTGACAAATCTTATTATTATCTAAGTCAATATGTGATCTTGAAATCAAATCTTGATAAAGACATGCTCCAATGGACTTAGCAATGATTCAAAATACATGTTGACATAAATTATTTGAGATTCTTGAGATTTTTATATACGATGACTAGATTAGAAGTGCCTTTTAAATAATGATGTTATTCTTCAAAAGAATCTACAATTATAAAAAGCTCTTTGTTGTGGATCTTATAGTTAATCTTGATTGCTAAAAATTTCCTAGAATAAAAAGCTATTAGGTGAAGTTTATTATCTGTTCCTATTTGTGATAATATGGCACTCAAAGCAAAGTCCAATGTATTTGTTTCCATAAAGAATGCTTTAAAAAAATCAATACAATACAAGATTGATGCAAAAACAAAGGTTGTCTTTAAAGCTTCAAATATTGTTTCTACTTCTTGATTCCATTAAAGTTTGTCTTTACAAGTCAAATGTATAAGTGAAGCTGCAACTCAATAAAAGTCCTTGATAAAGATCTGATAGTAGTTGGCAAATTCCAAAAATCATTCAACATCTTATATCATTTTTAGAATCTTTTAATCTATAATAATTTGAACTTTTTTAGGATCCATCATAAATCCATCATTTGAAATACTGTAACCTAAGAAGTCAACTTGAGTAGTATGGAATATATACTTTTCTATCTTTACATAGAATTCTAAATCTCTTAATTTTTGTAATACATGACAAACATGAAGTTCATGTTCTTCTGTGGTTTTAGAATAAATTAAGATATTATCTACATAATAGACAAAAGTTTGTCCAAAATTTCTCAAAATATATCATTTATAAGATGTCAAAAAGCTGCTAGTATATTTGTAAGTCCAAAAGATATGACATTATATTCAAAATACCCGTACCTGGTTTAAAATGTAATCTTCCATTCATCTCTTTCTTTGATGTATATTAGATTGTATATTCTTTGTAGATTTATTTTCTTCACAAATAGAATTGAGGCTGTTGTTGGAGATTTAAAATACCATATGAAGTTTTTGGCTAGGTTTTCTTCAATATACTCCTTGAATTCAGTCAACTCAATTTATGATTATTAATTATTAAATCCACAACAAAGAGATTTTTATAATTATAGATTCATTTCAAAAAGAGTACTATTCTCTAAAAAGTACTTTTAATCTACTAATTATTTAAACAAATCACAAAAATATCAAGTATTTGATATAAGAACATATTTAGAATTATTACAAGGCTGATTAGAGCATGTCTTTGTCAAGATTTGAATTCAAGATTATTAATTGATTATGAAAATAATAAGATTTATTGGACACCTTTTTAAGTTGTTTTTATCTTGTACCAAAAAAAATAAATGCACCTCTTGATTAAGAATAAATAATTCTTTTGAAGCAAGAGTAGTTTCATCTTCAAGCTATAAAATCAATATTGATTATTGATTCAATCTTTTTAAAGCAAGTCTAACTAAGTATATCTTTAAATTTTTTTTATTTATAATAATACAAATAATTCTTTTAAATCTCATGATATTTATAAATTTGAATTTAAGAACTATTTTTTTAATTTTAAGAGGTTCTTATATACTCTAAAAGGTAAAGCTCAATTACATGCTCTTCAAGCTTGTCACAATTTTCTACTTGTTAGACATTTTGTATACAACAAGACCTTGGAGCTATTACCAAGAGATTTTTGGTGGCTTCAAATATAGAAGGAAATTAAAGATTTTGTAAAATCATGTGATATTTGTTTCAAATTAAAAAATCTTCATTATTGGCCTTATAGATATCTTTAACCATTACATATACTAAAAAAACTATGATTATTTATCTCTATAGATTTTTTTATTTCAAGTTTACATGACTTTATATTTGTAATAGTAGATTTTTTTTATTAAAATATTATTTTTAGATATATATATTTATTTAAATAAGAAGTATTAAATAGAGAATAAATGTAAGTAGGTTTGATAATATCTTATGGCAAAGCTTTTTATAAGCTTTATAGACATGGCTTTGATTTTATATGTATTTATACTTGATTAGCAAATTAGAAAGTTGACAAACAAGTTAGCCACATGTTGCATGTATAAGCAACTTGTGTTACAAGCTAACTATGTGGCATATATATATATAAAAAACTTGTTTTATAAGTTAAATATGTGTCTCTCAAATTAGACATGTATTGGAGATTCTATAGAATGTTGCGACATAGTTCTTAATTAAATAGTAAATATGGAGGCAAGAGTGAAGCTTTCTTCACTCTTATCAATGCCTTTCTTATATTTAGCCTTTTTTTAAGAGACTCTAATTTTTTGTCTTTGATAATAGCTATTCTAATTTAATATTATACCATCTTTGAGTGATTATCTAATCTTTTTGAGAAATACAAGATTGCATTGATTTTTTGGTTCTTTGAAATTCATGTCCTTGATAGTTTGATAAGAATGCTAATTTATTATTCTTATTTTGTTTTAGAAGTGAGTAAATTTTTGTACTTTTATTAATATATTTTTAAGGTTACGGACTATCTATATTAAATCTAATATTTAATTTTCTAATACAAATTTTTTTCTTAAAGAGAATAGACTATTCTTCTTTGTAAATTTTTTTATTTGATATTAGAAGTTATCAATTGCCTTCTTTTAATTTGATTTGTAGATTTGTTTGAATTCTTTATAGAAGAAAAAAATATGGATATTACTTTTGATATAAGTGAAAATAAATTTGTAACTAATATATATCTCCTTGAGCTTATTAATACTTTTAAGATAGAAATTGCATGCATTTCTAATATCAACTATGAAAGTATTATTCCTACGCATATAAAAGAAGTCAATAATGAAATTCAAAATCTATCCAAAGAAATTGTGCAATTAAGAGAAGTAAGTAAATTAAGTTCACAAATAAATCTAAGAAGTCTTGCTACTATAAGTATGAGAGAGATAAGGCTCAATATGCTAGAAAAGTTTAATAGAACAAAATCAAAGTTTTGATGATTTCTACAATAAGTGAAGCTCTATCTAAGATTGTATCCTTTCTAATATCTTAATAGATTTATTCAAGTTGGATTTATAAGTGTACTTTTATTTGAAAGTGGTATCTTTTGATATATATTTTTGATAAAAAAAATATTTTTATCTCTTTTATAATCCAGATTAATTTTTATAAGTCTTTATAGCTACACTTAAAAAAAAGATTAAAATAAGACAACAAAGATCAAATTTATATTTCTATGACAAGGCTCATATTTTGCCACCATATATATTATTGAATTCCAAAACCTTATTTGCAACATGTATTAAAATGACAAAGCCCTTATCAATCAATTTTGAAATGGATTGAAAGATAATGTCAAAGAATTATTATTGATAATGCAAAGAATAGATTTATTGAAGCAAATTATTACTCAAGCTATTACATGCAATAATCGACTCTTTGAAAGGCACTAAGAATAAAGATTTGATTAGAAAGGTATAAGTGAAGTCATGGCAATAAATTTTTAGTTTTCAAAAGCTTATTCATTAAGACTAAAATCTATGCAAATTAATATAATACATTTCAAATTTTTTATTGAGCAAAAAAAGACTCAACATTGTCAAGAAGGAATATACTTATATTATAGAAAATCTAAGCACACTACTCAATATTATCCAAAGAAGCAACATAATCACAAAATGAAGAGCATGATTGCCAAAGAAGATGATGTATGAAAAAAAAAGATTTTTCAATTATACTAGAGTCCATGTAATTGAAATCTTGTGCAACATTTCATAAAGATCATATTCTCTTTTTAAATCCTCCACATTAATTTATAATAAAAGTTTAGTTAAGATCCAAAAAATAACAAAATCTTTGGCTTGTTAGATTTGAAAGCCTTAGCTTTATTTATAAATAAATATTGTCAAATGAACATAGAATTAAATAAAACATAAGATTTTTATATATAATTTTTTAAAACCTTGAATAACCTAAATAAGCCTCTAATTATCCTTAATACATCCTTTCAATCTTAAAAAAAATCCTAGATATATTTTATTATATTCTAACCAAATTAAAATAAGCTTTAAATAATATTTAATATATATTAATAAAAACTTATCAATTCTTAATAAAATACTAATCAAATCCTAATCAAATCTTAATAAAATATTATCCAAAAATTCTAATAAAATCTTAATAAAATCCTAATCAATTCTAAGAAAATCTTATTAAAAGCAAAAATAAATTCTAATCAAATTCTAATCAAATCCAAATCAAATTCTATAATAAATTTTAAATATTAAAAATTAATTTTTTAGATATTCATCCTGATTCAAATTTTACATGCCTTTCAATGTCTTATTTAAAAACAAGCACAAATTTTTTTAAAAAGATCAAACTTATTAAATGGGAGAAAAATATTATAATTTATTAGATTGTTGATTGGCTTCTTTTTTCAACTTTAATGCCAATCTCTTTATGCCAATATCTCTTATCTTTATTGTTCAATTGCTTTCAAATTTTGTAAAATTATTAGAAAATCAATTTTACCATAAATTTGATTTTAATCCAATTAATGGATTATTAAAAATCCTAAAAAACCTCATCAGCCCTCCAAAATCTAATTTCCAAGATCTCAACTTACTTTTATTTTAATAAAATTTAATTAAATAATTAAATAAATTTTAAATTTACAACACACATTTAATACAACTATAATCACAAAACTAAAAATTATCATTTATAGATCTGCTAAAAAACTCACAAAATGCTCCAAAATATCAATCTTTTTTATTTCACAAAGATTAGAATCACTTCAAAAATAGCCCTAATTTTGTTAAATTTTTACTAAGTCATTACAAAATTCAAATTATCTAAAGTTAATGCTTAAAGAAGCCATTCTCAATTTTTTTCAAACCACACTCTTTTATCAACAAAAGAACACTGAAATTGCCATTGATACATATTTTTGTGCTCCTTGGTTTGATTTTAATTCAAGTTCATAATAAATCCTCTTTAAATATTGTAGAATAAGTAGTTATTTTCAGAATGTAGATACCTAGTGTATAGTATAAACATGGATAGATAACTGCTGAAAAGGTGGTTCAGTAGGTAGAATGGATGAATAGTCAGGAAAAGTAGTTATCATCCATAGTATAGGAGTTGGTATCTCTAGATAGTATAAAGAGGATGAGAGAGAGGAAGAAAATGCCATATTGGGATAGTACTGAGCCGGGGATAAGCTTGGTGCTATCTCTTCTTCTTAGTTTTCTTGTTTCTTTTGTGTTAGTGTTGATTCTAGTAAAGAGAATCAATTTAATGAATCAATGTTTGATTTACAAAGTTGTTTATGGATCACTATTTATCAATTGTTGTGAAAGATTGATGATGTATGGAAGTTTCCAGTCACTGTTTATCACAAGGTTGTAAGTTCAATGGAGAGGAGTTATAATCGAAGGAATTGTCTCGATCAGATTTTGTGGATTGAAAGTTGTTCGTTCCAAGGTTTGGATTATGCTTGTGTGTTTGCGAATTACACAGGGTACTGAAATTGATGTTGTGGTTGTTATCATATTGATATGAGAGAGTAGACAGTAAGAAAAAAAGTTAAGTTTTCTTCGATATGGTAAGCATTCAACAGTAGCGGTTAATTGTGTGACCCTAACAATTGGAGCTCATATACATGGTCTTTCCTTGTGTTCGAATTCCTCTATACAGATTTATTCTGGGAGGTTTCTTCTGGAATAAATAAAATGATAATCACATTTTGGTGCCGCTGCAGAGGATTGACAACATTATTGAATGTTAGGAATTAACTGCCAAAGCAGTATAGGAGATTATGAAGCAAACTCAGTTGAAATAAGAAAAGAGTATGGTTATTAAGAATGAGAATTTAACAGCAAAGAGATTAAAGCAATCAAAGGAAAGAACAGAGAGTTTGCAAGCAAGAAATTTATTGCGTAATAAGCGAGATCACAAATTGAAAAAGAAGCATTGACAAAGTTGGATTAAGCCGTGGTTACATGCCTGTCGACATATTTGATTGTACCCAGAAGACGATCGACCTCTAATATTTTAGAAGTACATACCATTAAAGAAATTGCCAAGAGCACTTGTAGGGAGCGCTGCTAATAGTCCAGCATACCTCTCAAAGCCGTTAATGAAAAGCAAGGAAGGCACAGAGGAATTAGATATCCCATTGGGTATTTTTCCAATTGGAGATACGTCCGATTCTAACAAGATTGGTTCTAAAGATCGGCATAAATTACTTGTCAATAAAGACCAATTCAGAGTATATCAAAATCCATCGTTTTCACCTCATATTCAACCAGTAAAATTATTTGGAGATAATAATAATCAATCGGGAAGGCTTCAAAGTCCAAAAAAGACTTTTGCAGGAGACAGTATTAATTTTAATAAGGAATTGAGCGAAACACCGGCATCTTGAATGGCATCCGGAGGACCAACAATTTCGATTGTAGTTCAAATAGGTGCAGTGGGCGATCGAACAACTAGTGTCGTGCCATTACCTACTTTTTGGAGTTTGTCAGGTGCAGATCTAGATCAACATTTGTTTCAATTCTTGACTGCGTGTATAGCCAATAATGGAAGAACATAAGACATTTGGCTGAGATGGCTACCAGCGACATTGAAGACACAACATTTGAGTGGTATAACTACCAACCTGTGGGATAATTTATCAATTGGGAGGCATTGAAAAATACATTTTTGGCCCATTTTCGACCAATTGGTTTTGAAGAACGTCTTAGAGAAAAATTAATTAACAACAGAATGGTACCAGAAGAAGCGGTATAGTCATATTATAGTTGTGTAGGAGATATACTTCAAAAATGGCCAAATAACCAAATACCGAAATCGTTTGTGTTGTCCATATTGGTTAATAGACTACACCCACCAGAGTTGAAGATGTTTGTAAAAGAGGCCCAATCAGCCACCATTGCATCATTTCTTGAGTGAGCAAAAGTATGGGAGGAATGTCACTATGTCCAGAACTTAATAGTTGGAGCCATGATGATTCCATCTTAAAAAGGTTATCAAATGACAAATTGGAATGATGCATCGAAAAGTTATCTAGGAAGGAATGATTACGGTACAATTCCATAGGGAATAGTGGATGCTATTCCATTATAGGCTATACCACTATCATCATCACACCCGTATGCTCTTTATTCTGTGTATCAAAAATCAATACCTATGAAGGAATTTCCAAATGCATTGGTATCAAGGGATCCCAATGAGTCATTGCTGTTAACATTGACAAAAAAAATGGATGAATTGGCTGTGAATCTGGCCAAGGATAAAGAAAAAAGGCATAAACCAACCAATATGTGTTCCAATGTCTAGTGCAGCAATTATAAGGGACAAGGTCATTTAGTAACAGAATATCTTTCACCACCCCAAATGATTGTATAATGTACCTTTTGTAGGGGCAACCATATTACCACCAACTGTTGGAATTTATGGAAGCAACAATAACTCAGTAATCAGATAATGACTCAACCAACTTCGTGGATTGTCAATCAAGTACAAAAAAATAATAGGTTTGGCTAAAATAGAAATTGAGCGAATAAACAAAATAAGAATTATTCCAATTTCCTAAACTCCAAATTTCACCAAGAAGGTGTATCCAATACTCACGGATTGGCGATAAACATACGAGGATACCATCAATATCCACCCATGACGAAGCCAATGCGAGAGTCTACAGTAATAATGGATCAATCAGGATCCTTTACTCATCCGACATAGAATAGACCTAGCCGTTATATACCAATAGAGACACCTAATATCCTTGAAGGAGTTGGCAGGAGACCACTTCGTTACTATCATTGCAAACAAATCGGACATTATGCAAATGAATGTCCTAATCTAAGGGCCAGTGATGACTATGCTCCAATATGTGGAAATTATAAGCAGTCTGGTCACACTTATCAGCAGTGCAATGTGCCCTTTAATTATAATAATCGGGACCAACAAATGCAAACAAGCCAACCGGCTGAGGACAAAGGTCCTGTTCAATGAGACTCACCAATACATCATGTCAAGGTGGTAAACGCAATGCTTACCGGAGGCCAACAAAAAGACAAGAATCCAATTCAGGACCTAGATGAATGAATCGTAGGAGAGTTAGTAGCGCCATCCACTGGGCTGAACGAACCAATATCAATATTGGGACGTATCCCAATATTGAGACCTCAATAGACTGAAGAATCCAATTTGGTTCTACGTGCCAATTTGCCGAGACCATCAAGATTGATCCTAACTGAGCAAGTACCAATACATGTACAACCCAATAAAAGATCTTACACATTAAAGGAACCTTTAGTGGTAGAAAAGTTGGTAAAGTTACCAACGGTAATCTCAATCGCCAGGAAGGAATTACTACCGAATGGAATAAAATCAAAACCAATGAAATGCAAAAGAGCATTGGGAATTACTCTCAATATGGAACCCTACGACATTCTGAAGGATTTGGATGTTATTCAACCTTCAATTACAATGAAGCAACTTTTGGTTGTAGCACTGGAATGTCGATCTACATTGAATTCAGCGCTAATACGATGAAGTTTCCACACTAAAAAAATTCATGAAGTTAGCTTAAACCTAGATCCGAGAGTACCAACAATCGATGTATCAATCGATGGCATTTTAATTCCACGGATACAAGTCGATGGTGGCTCCAGTGTGAATTTAATAAACGCAGATACAATGGAGGGCTTGGATCAAAAGCAATTGCTACCTATGACATTTGTCTTGTGAATGGCAGATCATAGTCGGGTAAAGCTAATGGAAATCTTATGCAATATTACCACTGTAATCACGGGATTGATATACAAAATTGATCATATTGTATTCCAATTACAGAGTTCTACATTATTGTATCCCATTTTATTGGGCAGACCTTGGCTTTATCAAGCTAAAGCTAAGAACGATTGGGGCCAAGGCACATTGATAATTGGAAAAGGCCGTGACCAGATTGTTCTACGAATGTATCCGGTACAATATCATGAAGAATCTCAATTGCTAGAATCAAAATTTACATCGAACAACGAGAGTCAATCGATTGAGGAAGATGACGATGCTATAGGTTCACCACAATTTGGAGTAGGACAAAACACTTCAACAGCAAAGGCAGGAGTCTATCAATGTGGAGGTCCCGGCGAATATTTACTACACCAAGAAGATGCGACTAACTTGGATCATGATATTGCTAAATGGATGAACAATCCCGCAGTCAATAGAGTCAACACATTGGAACCAGAATTAGATAGTTTCCATATGTCGAATAATACAAGATATTTAGATCAGGAGAAGTCAATTAAATCAAAGGTTGTTGAAGACCTTGTGTATCAATCCATTAACCTGTGCACCAACGAAATACCACAGCTAATTAAAATATATGCTAGTATTATAAGTACAGAATTGGATGCTTGGAAACAATTTTTTGTCCATCACAAATCTACCTTTGCGTAGTCATATGCAGATTTGAAAGGGATTCTAGCCGACGTGTGAGAGCACCAGATTATTTTGGAGGAGGGTGTTACGTCAGTTTGTCAAAGATAACACAGGCTTAACCTAAAATATGCCCTTTTAGTGAAAGAAGAATTGAATAAACTTCTCAACGTGGATTTTATTTATCATGTTTCGCATAGTGCATGGATGTCATCAATCGTGATGGTACCGAAGAAGAATGGGAAAATCAAAATATGTCAGGATTTTTGAAAGTTAAATGTGGCTACTAAGAAGGACTATTTTTCATTACCATTTATAGACAGTATTTTGGACGCAGTGGCCGGACATGAATGTTATTCATTTTTGGACGGATCTTTGGGGTATAATCAAATTAAAATTGCCAAAGAGGACCAGTTGAAGAATACGTTTATCACAGATTGGGGTACATTCGCCTATAAAGTAATGCCATTTGGATTATGTAATGCCCAGCTACTTTTCAACGGATAATAACACAAGCGTTTCAAGATTACCTACGTTTATCAATGGAAATATTTTTGGACGATTTCTGCACCTTTAGCACAATTGTTGCACATCTAGCATGTTTAAATAACTGTTTAAATCAATGCGACAAGTATGAGATATTTCTAAATTTAGAGAAGTGTCAATTTGGCATACCACTGGGAAAGCTATTGGGACACATTGTCTCTATTGAAGGTATCGCTATGGACCCCAATAAATTTACTCGTATATTGGGTTTACCAAAGCCAGATACGGTATCGAGCGTGCACAGTTTCATTGGCCATGTCAACTATTATCGATATTTTATTGAATCCTTTGCGATTATCTGTCAACTGTTAACCCACTTATTAAAGAAATCCCTGCCAAATGGATCTAGTCCCATATGAACTGAAGACTATACTTTCACATTCGACGAATTGAAACGGAAATTGATATCTGTCCCAATTCTTGTACCACCTTGTTGGACAAAACCATTTCATGTCTATATGGACACGTCCAATATTGCTATTAGATCCATTCTCATTCAAAAGGATGAAAAAAGATTAGATCATCCCATATATTATGCGAGCCGATAATTCGTTGCTGCAGAACAAAATTATAATACTATCGAGCAAAAAGCCCTCAGAATGATCTACTCAGTATAGAAATTCTGCCACTATTTACTTGGATACTCATTTGTGTTCCACGTTGATCATGATGTGCTTAAGTACATGTTAAATAAACCTCAATTGAGTAGACGAATTGCTCGATGGATGTTATTTCTCCAGGAATTCAACTTTACGATTAACGTTCGACTCGGCGAAAAACATGCCAATGTAGATCACTTATCCCATTTATCTAATATACTGGGTAATGAGCTGATAAACGATGCTCTTTCAGATGCACAATTATTCGCTGTGGATGTCATTACACCTGAATATGGTGAATTGATCCAATATCTAACGTTTCAGACTTTTCTAATTTCTTATAATGAAAAATTAAAGAAGCATCTGATTTTAAAAAGTGTGCCATATACCATGATTGGAGATGCCTTGTATAAAGAAGGGCAGGATGGAATTTTACGCCGTTGCATCTTTCAAAGTGAAGTTTGTACAATTTTGAAAAGATATCATTTGGATAGTTGTGGAGGACATTTTGCAGGTGATAGCACCGCACGTTGTTGTAATGTGTGAAGTCTTGCTTAAGAATGCTCCGGGCACCTGGCTGTAGAAGGAAGAATAGAAATTGCGATAACAAAATCCTAATTCTAATAGAATATTAACAATGCTCTAATTAGACTATAATAATGGTAAACAAACGTAATCAAATTCAAAACAACTCAAAGAAATTTCAAACAAACAATAAAATTCTTAAATAAATATTAGAATGAACACAAATATTACTCAAACTTTAGACCAAACCTAATTAAATCTTAAACCCTAATAAATCCTAAATCCTAAGTCAAATTCTAAACAAACCTTAAATAAAACTCTAAATCAAATCCTATTTAAAATTCTAAATTCTAAACCAAATCCTAAACCAAATCCTAAACCAAACCCTAAATCCTAATCCAAACTCTAATCCAATCCTAAATCCTAATACAAATCCTAAACCCTAAACCAAACCTTAAATCAAACCCTAATCCAAATCCTAAATCAAATTCTAACTAAATCCTAAATCCTAACTCAAACCCTAATCCAACCCTAAATCCTAACCAAATTATAAATCCTAATTCAAATCCTAATCCAAACTCTAAATCAAACCCTAATCAAATCCTAATCCAAACCCTAAATCAAACCCTAACCAAATTCTAAATCCTAATCCAAATCCTAGTCCAAATCCTAAATCAAATCCTAACCAAATCCTAATCAAATTCTAACCAAATCCTAATCTAAATCCTAAACTCTAAATCAAACCCTAAATTGAACCCTAGCCAAACCCTAATCCAAATCCTAGTAATTCCTATGACAGATTTAAACCTCAATATCTAATGAATAAACCATTGATCTCAATTTAAGATTTGCATACTTCTTAAAAATCAAGTTTAAAAACAAGCACAAAAAAATTTGAATCATAATCCCAAAAAATTCACCCGTAGATCTGCAACAAACTCCCAAAATCACTCAAAACATAAACCCTATTTTATTTCATAAAACCCAAGTCATCCGAAACAAACCTCCACTTGCAAAGCTCTTTCAAAGTTATATCAACTCCAAATCATCCAAAATCAACGCCCATAGAAATCCTATCCAATCTTCTATCAATCCCCACTCTCCGATCTGCCAAAGAGTCCCAGAGTCGTCGTCGAGACTCGGTTTTGTGCCTCAGGGTCTGATTTCGACCCTGGTTCATAACCGGCCCTCTCTGGATATCAACTTTCGTCTTCTTGAGGTAATTTTTACTAATTTGCACTCCTAACTCCTTCCTACATATGTCTATATCCTTATTTTTCTAATCTACCTTGTTTTGCCCTTATTTATGGCCTTACGAAGTAAATAGAAGCATAATTTGTAAAAAGGCAGCATTTGCACCTTTAATTTTTCTACCCTTTTACTAATATCTATTTTTCCACGATAATTTGCTACAATATTTTTGAAGTGAGATCCTCAAAACATGAATATTTTTTCAACCATTCACCTACTAGTCATATTACATCACGACAACGTAAGGCTTTAATGGCTAAATATTAGTGGCCAACAATGTTTTTGGATGCACACCATATGTTCGTGTTGTGATATTTGTCAACGATTGGTCGCCTAACTGGAACTTCTGCAATGCCATTGGTACCAATTTTGGCATAGGCACCATTCGAAAAATGGGATATTGACCTTGTAGGATCCATTGCACTTGCCTCTTGAAATAGACATAAACATTATATTCTGGTAGCCACTGATTATATCACCAAATAGGCGGAGGCCATGGCAACGAAAACTGATAATACCAATACCGTAGCAACATTTTTATATGAGAACATTATCTCTCATTTTGGTTGTCCAAAGGAATTGGTTAGTGATCGTGGAATACATTTTATTAATACAACAATTGAAGCATTAACAACGAAGTATGACATCAAGCATCGCAAAACTACACCTTATCATCCATAAGCCAATGGACAGACAAAAAAGACAAACGGTATCCTATGTAAGATCTTAATAAAGACTATTTTAGGAGTGGGAACTGATTGGGACACTAAATTTTTTGCAGCTTTATGGGCGTACCATATTATGTATAAAATAACTACCAATTCTACCACATTTCAATTTGTATACAATCAAGAAGCAATTCTACTAATTGGATTGGAGGTCCAAAGTTTACGAATTGCATTGGATCAACGTATAGAAGACAGAGAATCTCTTCAATATAGGTTAGTCTAATTGAAGAAATTGGATGAAGCTAGGGCGACGGCTCTTTTGATCATGGAAGCTACACAGCGCCGCTGAAAGAGTTATTATGACAGTAAGTTATAACCGAAATATTTTATGCCTTATGAACTTGTACTACTTTATGATAGCCGCTTTAACAACTTTCTCGGTAAATTTTAAGTTACGATGGCATGGGCCATATCGAATGGTGGAAGGTTTCCGTAATAGTTCCGTTTAATTGGAAGATTTTCTGAGAACCCACTTCACAACATGCATTAATGGGAACCAATTACGTCTATATTATATGTAAATCCAAGACGAATTTACTCAATGGAGGGAGGAAGTGTCCGTTATAATGATTATCGACAAGATTGGAAGGGTTGTGATAGTTAGGAAACGATTGATGGTTAGTTTTGGATACTGAAACTGACTAGTCAGGAAATTAGACATTCTTGATTAGACGTGAGATTAAGGTATATTGGATTAGATGTTCTAGATTTGGACCTCGAGTAAGCAGTTAGGAGTAGGACACTCATAGAAGGTTTCATTGTTACAAATTTCAGACATTGTGCTTTGAACTGCAAGCTTTATGACAGTAATCAACAATAGTGTTAGTGTGAGGAAGTATTGAGAGTTTCATTTTCACAATGTCAATGGAAAGAGCAAAGAGAGCACCAAAACGATCGAAAAGTCACCACAATGTGAGGTCTAAGTGTGATTTGGGATCACCGTCTCTTGTAGTTATCACCAACATGGAATCGATGAAGTTAGATATCTGTTGGTCATTGAAAAGGAAAAAAAGATTTTAGAAATGTATAATTATTTACATTTTTGCGAAGATCGAATAAACTACCACCAATTGATATAAGAACGAGTGGCGGAATATATAAAAAATTATGATCCAGAGGATGGTTTGAGTGTGGTAAGAGGAGTCTTGATTGGGATAGATGAGAATATCTTACACAAGGTCTTGCATTTATCAACCAGTGAGCTTAAAATAGGAGGAGATGCATCAAATGACTTCAAGCCAGAAAGCTACTTGAAAGGAAGAATGTCATCTCTCGAGCGAAATCAAAGATGGAAGGTACAAGAGGTACTTATGCCTAAACTTATGGAATGGATGCAGTTTGTTCAAAAGTGGTTAGCATTGAATCAGCATACCACCTACATGATGAAGTGATTACTATTTTTTGCAATAGAAACACTGGAAGGCATGGTATTCAATTGAGTAGCTTATGTGGCCACAAGGAGACATGCAGAAATGGGAGCTAAGCGGAAGATGGGGAAGTTTGCTTCACTATTATGTTCCAATTATGTAAACTCAGTAATTGAGTATACATTGAAACAAGAATCTCAACCAGTAGTTCCAAGTTTACAAACGGAAACAATTAGTCTAGGGATAATGGTGTTTGAAGTGGGAGAATCCAACAAAGTGGCAGAACGAGAAGCAAGACTAATATCTACACCAGAGCGAGTTCCAATTCAACCAACAATAGAGATGACGATACCAATACCAGTTCTAAGGAAAAGCAACCAATTAGGATTTCAACGGAGTGTAACGAAAGAGTAGAATCTTAAGGAAGTTATATTGGATCAAATTTCCCAGCTGTAACTTATAGTAAGTAAGCTCGAAGATGAGGGTAGCTTAAAAAGGCAAGTGGAAGCGAGCAAGAAAATAATATTGGAGCAAAATTACAAAATCAGGAAACAAGAACAAGTCATCAAGGTAGAATCAGAATCCAAGATGCGAGTGAAGCGTGAATTGGATGAGAGAGTAGAAAACTGGTCAAAGAAAAAATAGAGGATTCAGCATATCTTGGAAAATCAAAAGCAAGAATTACTATAAACTCACAAATCGTATAGATTGGAATAGGAGAAGATAAACGCTTAGTTGATGATGGAATGAAAGAGAGAAGGAGGCATTGGAGCTTGAAAAGAAATAATTGGGTGACCAATATCAAAACAAAATGGATGAACTACAGGAAGAAATTATTGTTTTGAAAGAAACAGTAACAAAATTAGAAAGTGATTTGGTCAGAATTGGTCAGTCACAGACATTTGCCTCAATGGGAGTAAGAATTGGAAAATTGGAGGAGAAATTGCAACAGCAGCAGCAACAACTAGAAGCTAAAGATGCTGGAATCTTCTAATTGGAAGCTCAAGTTCGAGAATTGGGAATATATAATGAAGATTTAATAGCTCAATTAAGAGTAGAGATTCAAGAAGAGTCAAAGGAAGAAGATATAGTATTGGAACATGACCAAATAGAGTCAATGCCAAAAATTGAAGAGATTGAACAATCCAATGAAAAAAAAAAAAAAAAAAAAAAAAAAAAAAAAGATTTTTATTTATCAATATTGTGTTTGTGGGGACGCTGTATAGTTAAGAGTGGGGCTATGTAGAAGAAGTAGTTATTTTCAAAATGTAGATACCGAGTGTATAGTGTAAAACATGGATAGATAATTGCTAAAAAGATGGTTCAATAGGTAGAATAGATGAATAGTCAGAAAAAAATAGTTATCATCCATGGTATAGGAGTTGGTATCTCTAGGTAGTATAAGGAGGATGGGAGAGAGGAAGAAAATGCCATACTGGAATAGTACTGAGCCGGGAATAAGCTTGGTGCTATCTCTTCTTCTTAGTTTTTTTGTTTTTTTTGTGTTAGTGTTGATTCTAGTGAAAAGAATCAATTTAATATATCAATGTTTAGATTTATAAAGTTATTTATGGATCAATGTTTATCAATTGTTATGAAAGATTGATGATGTATGGAAGTTTCTACTCACAGTTTATCATAAGCTTATAAGTTCAATGGAGAGGAGTTGTAATCGAAGGAATTATCTCGATCAGATTTTGTGGATTGGAAGTTGTTCCTTCCAGGGTTTGGGTTATGTTCATGTGTTTGTGAATTACACGGGGTACTGAAATCGATGTCATGGTTGTTATCATATTGATATGAGAGAGTGGACAGTAGGAAGAAAAGTTAAGTGTTCTTCGGTATGGTAAGCATTCAGTAGTAGCGGTTAATTGAGTAACCCTAACAATTGGAGCTCATATACATGGTCCTTCCCTGTGTTCAAATTCCCCTATACGGATTTATTCTGGGAGGTTTCTTCCGGAATAAGTAAAACAGATAATCACAAATATAAACACCTTTTTTTTTTTAGATAAATTTTATTAGAATCTATTATTTACTTCTACCTTAAAATACCTATGATACTACTTTTCCCAATATATCTTTTTCTGTATTGTTTATGGTCCTACAAAGTAAATAGAAGTCTATTTTATAATTAGGCGATATCAGTATTTATTAATTTCTTGAATATTATTTATATTATTAAGGTAATTTTCTTATTATATTTTAAAATTAGATATATATTATAATATATTATTTTTTTTTCTTTTATCTATTAGCTATGCTACAACACAACAATAATTAAGCTCATTCTTAAAGATCAATTAAGCAATCATATTACAATGTTGTAGATGAATTCCTACATTTTTTTTTCAAAAATATTTTGATAAACTTTATATTAGCTTAGAATGAAACTTGAAGTCTTTCTACCATCAACATTAATGTGGCATAAATAACAAAACATGACTCTTTCTTTGCAAAATACATGAAAGCTCTTACACTTGCCAATAAGAGTTTGGTTGTTTTAGACTTATGACTTTTTACTTAGATAAAAAAAAAAAAAAAAAAAAAGTCTAGATTATACTAAGAATAAATCAAGGTTATAAAAAATTCAATCTATTTAAAGATATTACTTCATTAGCTATGATAAACCTAAAATAATTAGATTAAAAGAAGATCTAATGACATTAAATATGACTAAGCTATTATGACTATTTATTGCTACATCTATAGAAATGGTTTCATGGATAATAATTTTGAAAGACAATAAATGACCTTCTAAGACTTCAACATACATGAAGTATAATATGCTGTCTAGCATGAAAATGCACCAAGCACTTGGCTAAGGAAGATAAATTGGAAATTCCAACAACAAAGGTCCTAAAAAAATTTGATAGAATCCTAAATAAATCCTAATTAAACTTTAGCAATTCTAATAAAATCTTAATAAAATCTTAAGAAAATTTAAATGTTTTTAAAAAAAAACTTTGAAAAATTATAAAAAAAATCTTAAAGAAATATTTTTAAAATTCTAAATAAATACTAAAACTAAAAAAAAAACTTTACTAGATCCTAGTAATCCTAACCAAATCCTAATTTAGTCTTGAAAAAATCCTAATAAAATCCTAATAAATACTTTTAAAAATCCTAAAAAAATTTTTAGTAAATTTTAACCAAAATCTTATATAGCTTCCAAAAAATCCCAATGAAATCCTAATAAAACCACAAATAAATTCTAAATAAGTTCTTATTTAATCTTAGTCAAATTTCAATAGTTATTTTATATCTCTTATAACTAAAAATTGAATTATTGACTTTGACTACAAAAAATCTCACATATCAATAATTAAGCATATAAAGCATAAAAAAAAATCAAACATACCTATAATAAAATAAAATAAATAAAAAAAAAAAAAACTCCTAATAATTTTGGATGTCAATAATTGTTTTTTTTCCAACCTAATTGTTAATTTTTTAACATTGATTATTATTTTGTGAACTAATTGATTAATCTCTAAACTAACAAAAATATAGATATCTAAGATCATTATGCTTTCACAAAATTTTTCTTCAATTGAATCAATGGATTTTTTAAGATAACAAAAAATCTTATTAATCCTAAAATTTAAATATTTGAGATCCAAATCCAATCAAATTTCTAAATTCATTGATATAATCGTTTTATTTATTTCTAATATTTTAAAAATATTAAAAAATATATATTTTAAAATCTAAAATAATTCACTTATAAATTTGTCACAATAGTTAAAATATTTGCAAATATGTAAGTTCTTATTATTTCACAAAATCCAAAATCACTGAAAACATCTTCTTTTTTTAAAAGCTTTTTGCAACTTAATATCCATTAAAATTACTTAATATCAATACTTCATCTACCTTCTTAATGTATATTCTCTAATTTCATTCTTTGATAAGCAAAAGAATTCCAAAATTACTATAGGTGCACAATTTTGTGCCTCATGGTTTGATTTTGACTCTTATTCACAATTGATCTTCTCTCAAAATAAGTTCAAGGTTTTTGAGAGTGATTTTAATTAAAAATTATTCTTAATTCCCTTCTAAAAACTTCTTGTAATAATTTTTTTTTAATCTATTTTATTTTACCTTATTGATGGCCAAAAAACTAGAAAGAAGTCTTAATAATAAAACATAATATTAACACTAAATATTTTTACTACCTCCATATCTTTTCTATTATATTTTTATTATATTTTTTTTAATTTATCTCTTCTATAATATAAACCTATATTATTCTCTTTTACCTTATAATCATGTTATTATATTACAACATGTTTAATTTTCTTTACTATAGGTATTTCATATTTTTTAATAAAGTCTTTCAATATAAAATAAGTTGAGGCTTCTAAATCTAATATGTCAAAGGCTTTATAATTATTTGGTATTAAATATTAATCTATTTTATAATAAGCTAAGAAATCTAAAAAAAAAAAAAACTTTATAATGTATTACATAAGATTCTAATTTCATGTCCATATTATAACTTAATAAACTTATTTTCTAAGACATTGTCATCTTTAGCAATCATACTCCTCATTTTGTGATTGTGTTACTTTGTTGGACGATTTTGAGTAATGTACTTAGATTCTCCACAATATAAGCACAAATCATTTTTAATAACATCAAGACTTTTTTTGCTCAATAAGAGGTTTAAAAATATATTGTATCAATTTTCATAGGTTATGCCTTCAACAAATAAGCTTCTGAAAATTTAGAAATTATTCTCATAACTTAATTTGTTCTTTTCCATTAAAATCTTTGTTCTTAGAGTCTTTCAAAAAGTTGATTTTTTCATACAATGGCTTAACCAATAATTTATATTGATAATTCTACTTGTAATATTATTAATAATAAATCTATGAAATTATCTTTTAATCCATATTGAAATTGATTGATAAAAGCTTTAATATTCTAATCCACGTTTCAAGTAAGGTTTTGAATTTTAGCAATACATATAGTAGTTGATTTTAATCCTTTTTGTAAAGATAAGAGTTTTATTTTTGCTATATTTTTTCGATTTCCTTTCTCAAAATATAATTGTAAACAATTCCAAGAATAAATTTAGATCATATATGAGTTTTAAATCTTTTTCCATTAAGGATAAAAATTAAAAAAATAACACTTTTAGATATGAATGTACCTATGAATCCCAACTTGAATAAATCCATCAAGACATTGAGAAGAATATAATCTTAAATAAAACTAGACTTATTATAGGAATCCTCAAAAATTTGAGCTTATTCCATCAAACTTTTTTGAGATACTAATATTTATCTTCCTAAAACTTGTAGTAGCAAGACTTCTTGGATTTAATTGTGAGGTTGATCTACTTATATCTCTTAACTACACAACTTCATGATATAGATATTAGATTTTATTATTAATTTCTTCTCCAAACTTAGAAATAATACCTCCATGATTGTCGACTATAATACAAAAAAATATTATTCTAAGAGTATTGACAAGCTTGTGAAGATTTGCAGTAGTTGCAAATCTATTCTCACTTTTGTCAAGTGTAGCATCCATAAAATTTATCTTCCATCTTTATAACAAACAATTTTAACAAATCCATAAGTCAAGTTAGAAAAGGTTAATCCACAACCTTTGGTATCAAATACAAATATTGGTTTAAAGATAGATAATCTACAACCTTTAAAACACAACAAAAAAAAATAGAATAATTCACTCACTTCAAAAACAAAACATGAATAATAAATAAATACTCTTGTCAAATTATCAAGGATATGAATTATAATCAACCAAAGAATCAATGCACTCTTGTATCACTAGAAAAGAGTAGATATTCACTGAAACTATAATACTAAAACTATAATGGCTATTATCAAAGACAAGAAGACTAAAGACTCTTGAAATAAGACTAAAAACAAGAAAGGTATTGATAAGAATGAAAAAGGCTTTATTTTTACTACTATATATAATATCTAATTGAAAGCTTTGTGGTAATATTCTATAAGACTTCCAACACTTGTCTAATTTGAAAGACACATGTCTAAGTTGTAAAGACAAGTTTTACATATGCGCCACATGACAAACCTCTACTAATAGCCAACATGATTAATACATGGCCAACTTGTTTGCTATGTTTTTAACCTATTAATCACCTATAGACATGTATAAAGTCAAATGTGCATCTATATAACTTCTAAAAAGCTTATTCACAAGATATTATCAAATTTACTTACTTCTACTTAATTTTACATAATTCATTTAAATTTAGGTAAATATGTATGTTTCTAACAATACATAGACCACTAATGTCTTACCTCAAGAGCTAGAGTCTATGGCACAAGATTGAAGATTTCATACAAGTAATAATATACCATTAAAAGATACATATAAAGATTAGTTGAAGTAATATAAGGTTTTAGAGTCAATACTAAGACCATCATGTAAAACCAATATTGAAATACAATAAAATCCTATAATTTTTATGTTCATTAAATTAGGCTTAATGTATGCATGATGATTGCTTAATAGCTAGAAGTTTCATTATCAATAAAAAAAAAAAAAAAAAAACCTTAAGATATGAATTGATATTATAAAGTGCTAAAGGTGTAAGGTTAGAATAGCAACTCGTGCAAAAACTATCCAAAGACTAAGTGATGGCAAGGCAATTGAGATTGATGTCTGTATAGTTCATAAGATTCTACCAAATGCATTAATTGAGATCAATGTTATTTAGCTATGGTCGTTTGGATTCTCTTTTCTAAAATAAAAAATTTCAAATGATTGCCATGCAAAAGCACAATCAATAGTCCGTTGGCTTAGTTAATTCAAATTCTAGTTGTTTTTACCACTTTTAGCTAATTTTAATATTAATCTCATCTAATTGACATGGAAATGGTGCTAAAAACATTAGATTTAGTTATATGACTTCTTGAGATCACTAATAGGTAGCTAATCAATCTAACTAATAAGTAGTAGTAAGTTAGAAAGATAGCCTCAAAAGCCAATTTTGAAAGTGATTTGAAAGGTTTGTTTTGTCAAATAGAAGAATCATTATCTTTAAATATAATAATTGGGTATTATTTATTTGAGATGTGTTATTGCTTTAGAAAAATAATATTTGAATCTTATTAGTAAAATATAATATTTTTATTTTTATTTTTATCTTTTTCCTTCTAAATAGAGACAAGAAAATGTAGCATTGAACAAAAGAGGTTAAAAAAACATCAAATAATCTTTGTTGCAATTATCAATAGAACAAAGAAATACAAAGATTAGTAATGCAATCAATTAAAAATTATTGTAGGATCAACCTAGAAGTAACAATGTAAGGAAAATGTAGTGATACACAAAAAAGAACTATAATGTATATCACATAAGAAGAGTGACACATCAACTAAGAAAGCTAAATAAAAACTATGAAACATTTTAAACTATACGTTTTTTCTAGTTTGTAAGTGTATGCCAAATTTAAATCTTAAGATCTTTTGTTAATGTCTAATTGGATGATTCAAAACTAATCTTATTCCTTTCTACATTATACTTGCAAATCTTATAACTTGTAAGTGTAGTCTACAAATTATAACATGTGAGGCAACTGGTTTTTAGGTTTTGAGGTTGTACTAAAAGTTAGCTATAAAATTGCAAAACAAATTTAGATTGTTTTTTAGTAGTGTGCTTAAACATTTCTTGTTATCTTTCTTTATAGTTGCAATGATTGAAATTTTTATTTTCAGTTCACCTTTGTAAGAAGAAATCTTACTGCAATTTAACATTTCATGCATTAAAAATACTAAATTTTGAAATTTATATATATATATATATATATATATATATACATATACATAAAATCTAATTTGAAAAAAAATAAAATATGATTCTTTTTAGAACATAGCAAGATTGTTATTTTTTAATTATAAGATTTGTGGTCTGTTACAACTCAATAATGTGTAGACATTTAATATAATTTTGCTTAGAATTTTCGAACATTTACATTAGACATTACTTTTAATTTGGTTAGACAATATGTTTTGTACAACAGCAGATCGAATTAAAAGCATAAACGGTGTTACTGCCTGTTGATGTACGATCGTCAGTTTGAAGAGTATCAACGGAGAATGCCCGCTACAATGTAGTAAACAAGCTTCTAAAGTAGGTCGTTCAATTGTCATTTAAGAACAATGTGTCATATTTGGCATACTTCTTACACTTCCGCTTTACACATAATCACCTCTACGTGCTTTTCCTATTTCGGGTATATTCATAACATATAACCATAAACAAAAAGATTTTTTCAAAAATTGTATAGAGTAACTGAACAGTTGGCCGTTAGTTCATTTCAGCAACACCCTTTCAACGGCACACCGGTGAACTGCCACATCAGTGTTCATGACGAAGAATACTCTTCCCTTACTCAAAACCGTGAATATTGCAAGACTACAGAGATTCTCCTCCTTGAATTGAATCATATTAACTTCTACATTCAAGTGCCGCTCGATTTCAATTCTTCCGCTCACACGTTTTCAAAAAGGATAGTAAACATAATGAGCGATAATTCATACAAGGATTGAACATGACAAATCGAGTAATTCTCAGAACCAGGTGCACAACCAGCACGAAAACTCCGACAACGGACACATTAATTTCTTTCCTCAAAACCGTGAATAGAGAAAATCTGTCTGCTCACAGTCCCTCTTCACATAAAAACTTGACACTCATTTTCACCTTCAACCAACACAATCCCTGCTCGTTCGCTAGGAACAGAAGTTGCTGCAAACCCGCTGTAAGTCGGATTGCATTCATGTATCCGACTGCAAGACAGACTCTTCCGCATTCTACCATCTGCTACTGGCCTTGACACTGTGTCGAAGCAAGGTGACGCACGGAGTAAACACAACCGTTCGTCATCACATGTTCCGGAACACCACACGTTGCGACATTTCAGGGATCAGCGTCTCCCGTGGCACACCAAAACACGTTCATTCTTGTGTAATCATCCTTTACTGAACCAGCGTGGCTGGAAACACCCAACCGCCAATAATTTGCAAACACTTACTCCTCTATGGTACAGAATGCAAGGCGATCTTGCGCCTCAGCCGTCATCTCTTCGACGGATCATACATCTAGTTGCCGGGAACGAAGTTGGTGGCGTATGCCCATGCGTTGTTCGCAACGGGGTCAGCCAGGTGGTCGTTCAGGTTCTCCAGGGGTCCCTTGCCGGTGACGATAGCCTGGACGAAGAACCCGAACATTGAGAACATTGCCAATCGCCCGTTCTTGATTTCCTTCACCTTCAACTCGGCGAAGGTGTCGGGGTCGTCGGCCAAGCCCAAGGGGTCGAATGAACCTCCTGGGTAGATGGGGTCCGTCACCTCACCCAAGGGACCACCGGCGACGCGGTAACCCTCCACGGCTCCCATCAGGATCACCTGGCATGCCCAGATGGCCAAAATGCTCTGTGCGTGCACAAGGCTGGGGTTGCCGAGGTAGTCCAAACCTCCCTCGCTGAAGATCTGGGCGCCAGCCTTGAACCACACGGCCTCTCCGAACTTCACACCGCTCTTGGCCAGGAGCTCAGGGGTCAAGCACCCCAAGGCTCCGAGCATGGCCCACCGGGCGTGGATGACCTCCAGCTCGCGGTTGCGGGCGAACGTCTCGGGGTCGGAGGACAATCCAGCGGTATCCCAGCCGTAGTCACCAGCGAACTCACCATTCAGGTACGAGGGGGTCTCGCCGGAGAATGGGCCCAGAAACTTGGGTCGGTCAGCGCCATACCTACACCAATCAGTCACATCGCCGACTGAGTAATCAAGCATCGCAACCTCTGTTTGCACAAACCACTCGCATGTCCCCGAACAAAACATAACACCAACCAGCACCCTTGACACACTCTCCATAAACCCGGCATTGTGTCATCAGCACTCGCATAACACCCATCTACCAGACTCACAAAAACGCGAAGCTCACCAGATGCTGTCAGACCCAGCGGACTTGCGCATGGTGACGCGGGCCTCATTGGCACCCACCCTGCGGGACAGCTCGTTCACGGGCTTGAGCAAGCTCTGCCCAGCCAAGGCGGTAGAAGCGCAGGCGGTAGCGGCAGCCATGGCTGAAACACACAATGCACAGCGAAGCTATCACGAGATTGACACACCGGAAGTGCAA
Source organism: Physcomitrium patens (assembly GCF_059467195.1). Taxonomy (NCBI): domain Eukaryota; kingdom Viridiplantae; phylum Streptophyta; class Bryopsida; order Funariales; family Funariaceae; genus Physcomitrium; species Physcomitrium patens. The sequence continues at coordinate 5,190,360 of NC_143414.1, read as the reverse complement.
GCCGCTGCGAGTCAATAACTACAGTTGGAGGCGGGAGGGGCAATTATAGCACAGATGGAGGGGCAGGACACAGCAGGATAAAAGGGCAGCAGGAGCACTTATCGGATAAGACGATATCGGAACCCGGATGAGCGGAGGTTCATGTCGTCAACTTATTAGCTCGATGCGGTCCGGGCCATCTCCGACCAGGGAATTGGATTCCGCCCGAGGCACGCTCTTCCACGTGACGCTCGCCATCTAATTGCGTGGTGGGTTGCACCGCTCTTGCTTCGCCGCTAGACTCCGTTTACCGGCGGTCTTGAGTGCGCTACTCGTTTTCCGAGCCAATCTTTCATTTTATTTAAGTTATGTATGTTGTTCATTTGTATTCTTATACGCTAGCACCTCTTCTGTTTGCCAGTGTGTTCCACAGATTTAGATGATCATGTCGCTAGTGCATGGTCTGTATAAGCAATAGCATGTGGTTTTGATTCTTGCAATTTTCGCTTGTTTCTATAAGCGTGACGTGAACTTCAATGGGTAAAGGAATCATTAGGTGGACACCTCGTCTTACTGTATGGACATTCTTCTTTTGTTGTTTGGACACCTCTCATGCCACGCACCTCCTTCATATTCACAACAGATCTCTTACTTGCACTAAAAAGTTTTAGGGTATGTGTATAGTAAAAGATTTTTTATGTAAATTTAATTAGCTTTTTAAATCAAATTAAAGAAGTGTATAAAATCTATTATGAAATTGATTAAAATTTGATCAACAAAATAAAATAAATAGACAAATAAGGAGAAGATGAAATGAATTGCAATGAGCCATTACACACAATTCTTTTACTGTGTACTTATCCTAAACACTTTCAATGTAAAGAAGAGCTTTATTGTTTATGTGGGGGAGATGTGTGACACAAAGAGGTGTCCATGCAATAGAATGGGGTGTACACCTAACAATTCCCTTTGATTTATGTTGAAGATATTACATATCAATTATATATATATGTATTGTTGTTGGTAGAATATACAAGGAAATTGAAATCAAAATTAGTGCCCAAAATTCTCTATATGTTTTTGGAATGGACGTATGTACAAGCATATGTTAGTTCTTTTAAAGTTTTCATATCTATGGTGAGGATGAAATATGCCATTGTATATGTCAATGAGGTAGAAAAATGCATCTTATGGCAATATATTTACTAAGTGAGTTTTTTTTTTTTATGAAAAAATAAGAAATAAGAAAAACACATATTGTGTTGGTATTTGTATATATTTTGTTTGTTGAAAATTTATTCATATAGTTTTGATTTTTTTACTATTATTATTTTTAAAATTTTGAAATATTATATAATAAAAATAATAACTCTATCATTTATGAAAATAATAAGTCTATTATTTATGAAAATAATAAATCTATTATTTATGAAAATAATAAATCTATTATTTATGAAAATAATTAAATCTATTATTTATGAGAATAATAAATCTATTATTTATGAAAATAATAAATCTATTATTTATGAAAAATAATAAATCTATTATTTATGAAAATAATAAATCTATTATTTATGAAAATAATAAATCTATCACTTATGAAACTAATATCTACATTATTTATGAAAATAATATCTACATTATTTATGAAAATAATATCTACATTATTTATGAAAATAATATCTACATTATTTATGAAAATAATATCTACATTATTTATGAAAATAATATCTACATTATTTATGAAAATAATATCTATATTATTTATGAAAATAATATCTACATTATTTATGAAAATAATATCTACATTATTTATGAAAATAATATCTACATTATTTATGAAAATAATATCTACATTATTTATGAAAATAATATCTACATTATTTATGAAAATAATATCTACATTAATTATGAAAATAATATCTACATTATTTATGAAAATAATATCTACATTATTTTTGAAAATAATCACTATATTATTTATGAAAATAATATCTATATTATTTTTGAAAATAATATCTATATTATTTTTGAAAATAATCACTATATTATTTATGAATATAATATCTATATTATTTTTGAAAATAATCACTATATTATTTATGAAAATAATATCTATATTATTGATGAAAATAGTAACTATATTATTTATGAAAATAATCACTATATAATTTATGAAAGTAATCACTATATTATTTATGAAAATAATATTTATATTTTTTATGAAAATAATCTTTATATTTTTTATGAAAATAATCACTATATTATTTATGAAAATAATCACTATATTATTTATGAAAATAATCACTATATTTTTTATGAAAATAATAACTATCTTATCTATGAAAGTAATAACCATATTTTTTATGAAAATAAATACTATGTTATTTAGAAATTACTTCATAACTTAACCATATTGAAAAACCAAAATAACAGGTTTTTCTTTTCAAACTGAAATCTTCTAATGCAACCAAGTAGCAATGCATTTTTGCAATTTACTACTGCTAAGTGCAATAAAATTGACAATAATTGATTTTATAAAGACAATTAGAGTTGTTTGAATATGTTTACTAAATTAAATTAGTTCTCTTCTGGTAGTAGATCCTTCAAGTATTAAAGAAATAATGATTTTCTTATTTGAGAAGTTGGATGGCAATAGATCAAAGTTTCAATGATTTGTCAATCATGTAAAATTGGTGATTGAATCTCAATCTCAAAACTATCCAATTTTACAATCACAAGTTATATTTATAGAAAGACTATTTTTTTGTTCTACTTTATTATAATTTTTTCTTATCTTAAACAACATGATTCAATATTGGATAATTTAAAAGTTTTTCTAAACAAGGTTTTAATCCATATATGAAAAACATAATGTAATATGTATTATAATCAATAAGATTTATATTTTGTATTAAAAAAAATCAATTATTAATATTATATGCTTCACAATTTTAATAATTTATGACTGATATTAGTTGAGATGATACTTTATTTATTAATAATTATTTTATGGATTAAAATATGAGGTAAAAAAATTGATGTTGAATTTATATAATCCTTAGACATTAAGTTATGCATTTGAATTTGCTTGTGAAGTATAACAATTGGATTTTTTAAACTTTGACCTAAAAATTGCAAAAAACAGGCATCAACCTTTTTAGAATTTAATAGCAATATCAATGTCTTTAGAATAGATATTTTTTTAGAATCTATTAATCACAAGGTATTTGCTTTTTTAGATTTAGAAGCTTTAACTTGTTTTATTAGATGGAAAGTTTTTTAAAAGATACAAAATATGCTTAATAAAGAAAACTAAACTTATGCATGTAGAAATCATAGATGGTTGTCCGTTGTCTTCTAGAGATGCTATTCATAAAATACTTTGTAAGGAAGTAGCAATAAATGGTTACAATAGTGTTATTTATACCAAATCTATTTTTAATAGTAGAAAGACTTCAAATGGTATTCCAAGTCAATATAAAGATTAACAAGATGTTATTAAAAAGAATAATGCAAATATGTTTTCAAAGAATTGTTCTTATGACTACTCTATTGACCTTTAAGAGAAAGTTGAATCAACATTTAGACCAATCTATAGCTTATCACAAAATGAGTTGACTAAATTTAAGGTATATATTGATGAGAACTTAGCCAAGAACTTTATATGCTATTCAAAATCTTTATCATGAACTTCTATCTTATTTGTAAACAAATAGATAGATCATTACATATGTATGTAGATTATTGATAACTTAATAAAATTACTATTAAAAATAAGCATTCTTTATCTTTGATACTAAGATTTTTTATTAGATCTATACAAAAATAAGATCTATAAAGAGCATATAATTAAGTACATATTAAAATAAATAAATAAATAAATTGAAGACTATGATTTGAATCAAGTATGGACATTTTAAATACCATATCATGTCTTTTGGTCTCAAAAATATATTGATTCTTTTTAATATCTTAAAAATGATGTTTTCTGAAAGTTTTAAGATATTTTTTATTTTTATATATATACAAATTTGAATATATTCTAAAAATAGAAAAATTATAAATTTTATATATATCATATATTAAAAAAACTTAAAAATATTGGACTATATGCCAAGATGGAAAAGTAGGTATTTTATACAACTCAAGTTGATTTTTTTTGGATATACCATTTCAAAAGAAGGTATTATAATAAATTCTAAATAAAATCAAACTATTATAGATTAGAAGGTTCCTAGAAAAATAAAAGATGTTAAATATCTTTTATAATTTACAAAATATTACTAAATCTTTATCAAAAAGTTTTCTCAAGTTGTAGCTCTACTTATGAATTTGACTTGTAGTAGAATAAAGAAATTAAAGTAGTATTTAAAGCTCTAAAGACAGTTTTTACTTTGAACATCAATCTTACATCATGTGGATTTTTTTTAAGTATTTTTTTTTAATAAAAATAGGTATATCAAAATTTACCTTTGGTATAATATTATTATGTATGGGAGCAAGTAACAAACTTCATCATATATCTTTTCATTCAAAAAAGGTTTTAGCAATGAAGATTAATTATGAGATCCTTAACAAAGAACTTTTTGTAATTATAGATTCATTTCAAGAATTACATCAACATCTAAAAGACACTTTCAATCAAGTAGTTATTTATACAAATCACAAGAACTTCAAGTACTCATATAAGCATGGATTTTAAATGGTTGCCAAATATAAACTAAAATAAAATTCCATTAGCTCGTAGATTATCCTAGGTCATAATAATTTTAATTATCTTTTATATTTAATTATACATAATTATTACTTAAAATTCTTGTCAAAAATTTCTTTAATACTTCCAAAATAATTCATTTTTGTCAATGCCACCACAAGATGCTTCAAATTGGTTTTGTTCTCTACAATGCACTTAATATAATATTATTACTTTACCCCAAAACATAAAAATTAAATTTTTCTTATAGATATGTATTTAAGTATAAGTTTTTTTATTAGATATGTATTTTATGTACAATTTTTTTAAATCTAATTATAAATAAATACAAAAATTTAATAAAAAAACAAACAAAAGTACATACAAAAAAAATAAAAATACAAAAAATTCAAAATTCCTTTTAATAATATCCATATTTAGATATAACTTTATGACTATTACTGATACATAAATTAATATATATGTTTAATTATAATGTAATTTTAAAAAAATATTGTTATTATTTTTATATATAATATTTCAAAATTTTAAAAATAATAATAGTAAAAAAATCAAAACTATATGAATATAATTTTCAACAAACAAAATATATACAAATACCAACACAATATGTGTTTTTCTTATTTCTTATTTTTTCATAAAAAAAAAAAACTCACTTAGTAAATATATTGCCATAAGATGCATTTTTCTACCTCATTGACATATACAATGGCATATTTCATCCTCACCATAGATATGAAAACTTTAAAAGAACTAACATATGCTTGTACATACGTCCATTCCAAAAACATATAGAGAATTTGGGCACTAATTTTGATTTCAATTTCCTTGTATATTCTACCAACAACAATACTATATATATAATTGATATGTAATATCTTCAACATAATCAAGGGAATTGTTAGGTGTACACCCCATTCTATTGCATGGACCCTCTTTGTGTCACACATCTCCCCCACATAAACAATAAAGCTCTTCTTTACATTGAAAGTGTTAGGATAAGTACACAGTAAAAGAATTGTGTGTAATGGCTCATTGCAATTCATTTCATCTTCTCCTTATTTGTCTATTTATTTTATTTTGTTGATCAAATTTTAATCAATTTCATAATAGATTTTATACACTTCTTTAATTTGATTTAAAAAGCTAATTAATTTACATAAAAAATCTTTTACTATACACATACCCTAAAACTTTTTAGTGCAAGTAAGAGATCTGTTGTGAATATGAAGGAGTGCGTGGCATGAGAGGTGTCCAAACAACAAAAGAAGAATGTCCATACAGTAAGACGAGGTGTCCACCTAATGATTCCTTTACCCATTGAAGTTCACGTCACGCTTATAGAAACAAGCGAAAATTGCAAGAATCAAAACCACATGCTATTGCTTATACAGACCATGCACTAGCGACATGATCATCTAAATCTGTGGAACACACTGGCAAACAGAAGAGGTGCTAGCGTATAAGAATACAAATGAACAACATACATAACTTAAATAAAATGAAAGATTGGCTCGGAAAACGAGTAGCGCACTCAAGACCGCCGGTAAACGGAGTCTAGCGGCGAAGCAAGAGCGGTGCAACCCACCACGCAATTAGATGGCGAGCGTCACGTGGAAGAGCGTGCCTCGGGCGGAATCCAATTCCCTGGTCGGAGATGGCCCGGACCGCATCGAGCTAATAAGTTGACGACATGAACCTCCGCTCATCCGGGTTCCGATATCGTCTTATCCGATAAGTGCTCCTGCTGCCCTTTTATCCTGCTGTGTCCTGCCCCTCCATCTGTGCTATAATTGCCCCTCCCGCCTCCAACTGTAGTTATTGACTCGCAGCGGCTTGCACTTCCGGTGTGTCAATCTCGTGATAGCTTCGCTGTGCATTGTGTGTTTCAGCCATGGCTGCCGCTACCGCCTGCGCTTCTACCGCCTTGGCTGGGCAGAGCTTGCTCAAGCCCGTGAACGAGCTGTCCCGCAGGGTGGGTGCCAATGAGGCCCGCGTCACCATGCGCAAGTCCGCTGGGTCTGACAGCATCTGGTGAGCTTCGCGTTTTTGTGAGTCTGGTAGATGGGTGTTATGCGAGTGCTGATGACACAATGCCGGGTTTATGGAGAGTGTGTCAAGGGTGCTGGTTGGTGTTATGTTTGTTCGGGGACATGCGAGTGGTTTGTGCAAACAGAGGTTGCGATGCTTGATTACTCAGTCGGCGATGTGACTGATTGGTGTAGGTATGGCGCTGACCGACCCAAGTTTCTGGGCCCATTCTCCGGCGAGACCCTCGTACCTGAATGGTGAGTTCGCTGGTGACTACGGCTGGGATACCGCTGGATTGTCCTCCGACCCCGAGACGTTCGCCCGCAACCGCGAGCTGGAGGTCATCCACGCCCGGTGGGCCATGCTCGGAGCCTTGGGGTGCTTGACCCCTGAGCTCCTGGCCAAGAGCGGTGTGAAGTTCGGAGAGGCCGTGTGGTTCAAGGCTGGCGCCCAGATCTTCAGCGAGGGAGGTTTGGACTACCTCGGCAACCCCAGCCTTGTGCACGCACAGAGCATTTTGGCCATCTGGGCATGCCAGGTGATCCTGATGGGAGCCGTGGAGGGTTACCGCGTCGCCGGTGGTCCCTTGGGTGAGGTGACGGACCCCATCTACCCAGGAGGTTCATTCGACCCCTTGGGCTTGGCCGACGACCCCGACACCTTCGCCGAGTTGAAGGTGAAGGAAATCAAGAACGGGCGATTGGCAATGTTCTCAATGTTCGGGTTCTTCGTCCAGGCTATCGTCACCGGCAAGGGACCCCTGGAGAACCTGAACGACCACCTGGCTGACCCCGTTGCGAACAACGCATGGGCATACGCCACCAACTTCGTTCCCGGCAACTAGATGTATGATCCGTCGAAGAGATGACGGCTGAGGCGCAAGATCGCCTTGCATTCTGTACCATAGAGGAGTAAGTGTTGCAAATTATTGGCGGTTGGGTGTTTCCAGCCACGCTGGTTCAGTAAAGGATGATTACACAAGAATGAACGTGTTTTGGTGTGCCACGGGAGACGCTGATCCCTGAAATGTCGCAACGTTGGTGTTCGGAACATGTGATGACGAACGGTTGTGTTTACTCCGTGCGTCACCTTGCTTCGACACAGTGTCAAGGCCAGTAGCAGATGGTAGAATGCGGAAGAGTCTGTCTTGCAGTCGGATACATGAATGCAATCCGACTTACAGCGGGTTTGCAGCAACTTCTGTTCCTAGCGAACGAGCAGGGATTGTGTTGGTTGAAGGTGAAAATGAGTGTCAAGTTTTTATGTGAAGAGGGACTGTGAGCAGACAGATTTTCTCTATTCACGGTTTTGAGGAAAGAAATTAATGTGTCCGTTGTCGGAGTTTTCGCGCTGGTTGTGCACCTGGTTCTGAGAATTACTCGATTTGTCATGTTCAATCCTTGTATGAATTATCGCTCATTATGTTTACTATCCTTTTTGAAAACGTGTGAGCGGAAGAATTGAAATCGAGCGGCACTTGAATGTAGAAGTTAATATGATTCAATTCAAGGAGGAGAATCTCTGTAGTCTTGCAATATTCACGGTTTTGAGTAAGGAAGAGTATTCTTCGTCATGAACACTGATGTGGCAGTTCACCGGTGTGCCGTTGAAAGGGTGTTGCTGAAATGAACTAACGGCCAACTGTTCAGTTACTCTATACAATTTTTGAAAAAATCTTTTTGTTTATGGTTATATGTTATGAATATACCCGAAATAGGAAAAGCACGTAGAGGTGATTATGTGTAAAGCGGAAGTGTAAGAAGTATGCCAAATATGACACATTGTTCTTAAATGACAATTGAACGACCTACTTTAGAAGCTTGTTTACTACATTGTAGCGGGCATTCTCCGTTGATACTCTTCAAACTGACGATCGTACATCAACAGGCAGTAACACCGTTTATGCTTTTAATTCGATCTGCTGTTGTACAAAACATATTGTCTAACCAAATTAAAAGTAATGTCTAATGTAAATGTTCGAAAATTCTAAGCAAATTATATTAAATGTCTACACATTATTGAGTTGTAACAGACCACAAATCTTATAATTAAAAATAACAATCTTGCTATGTTCTAAAAAAGAATCATATTTTATTTTTTTCAAATTAGATTTTATGTATATGTATATATATATATATATATATATAATTTCAAAATTTAGTATTTTTAATGCATGAAATGTTAAATTGCAGTAAGATTTCTTCTTACAAAGGTGAACTGAAAATAAAAATTTCAATCATTGCAACTATAAAGAAAGATAACAAGAAATGTTTAAGCACACTACTAAAAAACAATCTAAATTTGTTTTGCAATTTTATAGCTAACTTTTAGTACAACCTCAAAACCTAAAAACCAGTTGCCTCACATGTTATAATTTGTAGACTACACTTACAAGTTATAAGATTTGCAAGTATAATGTAGAAAGGAATAAGATTAGTTTTGAATCATCCAATTAGACATTAACAAAAGATCTTAAGATTTAAATTTGGCATACACTTACAAACTAGAAAAAACGTATAGTTTAAAATGTTTCATAGTTTTTATTTAGCTTTCTTAGTTGATGTGTCACTCTTCTTATGTGATATACATTATAGTTCTTTTTTGTGTATCACTACATTTTCCTTACATTGTTACTTCTAGGTTGATCCTACAATAATTTTTAATTGATTGCATTACTAATCTTTGTATTTCTTTGTTCTATTGATAATTGCAACAAAGATTATTTGATGTTTTTTTAACCTCTTTTGTTCAATGCTACATTTTCTTGTCTCTATTTAGAAGGAAAAAGATAAAAATAAAAATAAAAATATTATATTTTACTAATAAGATTCAAATATTATTTTTCTAAAGCAATAACACATCTCAAATAAATAATACCCAATTATTATATTTAAAGATAATGATTCTTCTATTTGACAAAACAAACCTTTCAAATCACTTTCAAAATTGGCTTTTGAGGCTATCTTTCTAACTTACTACTACTTATTAGTTAGATTGATTAGCTACCTATTAGTGATCTCAAGAAGTCATATAACTAAATCTAATGTTTTTAGCACCATTTCCATGTCAATTAGATGAGATTAATATTAAAATTAGCTAAAAGTGGTAAAAACAACTAGAATTTGAATTAACTAAGCCAACGGACTATTGATTGTGCTTTTGCATGGCAATCATTTGAAATTTTTTATTTTAAAAAAGAGAATCCAAACGACCATAGCTAAATAACATTGATCTCAATTAATGCATTTGGTAGAATCTTATGAACTATACAGACATCAATCTCAATTGCCTTGCCATCACTTAGTCTTTGGATAGTTTTTGCACGAGTTGCTATTCTAACCTTACACCTTTAGCACTTTATAATATCAATTCATATCTTAAGGTTTTTTTTTTTTTTTATTGATAATGAAACTTCTAGCTATTAAGCAATCATCATGCATACATTAAGCCTAATTTAATGAACATAAAAATTATAGGATTTTATTGTATTTCAATATTGGTTTTACATGATGGTCTTAGTATTGACTCTAAAACCTTATATTACTTCAACTAATCTTTATATGTATCTTTTAATGGTATATTATTACTTGTATGAAATCTTCAATCTTGTGCCATAGACTCTAGCTCTTGAGGTAAGACATTAGTGGTCTATGTATTGTTAGAAACATACATATTTACCTAAATTTAAATGAATTATGTAAAATTAAGTAGAAGTAAGTAAATTTGATAATATCTTGTGAATAAGCTTTTTAGAAGTTATATAGATGCACATTTGACTTTATACATGTCTATAGGTGATTAATAGGTTAAAAACATAGCAAACAAGTTGGCCATGTATTAATCATGTTGGCTATTAGTAGAGGTTTGTCATGTGGCGCATATGTAAAACTTGTCTTACAACTTAGACATGTGTCTTTCAAATTAGACAAGTGTTGGAAGTCTTATAGAATATTACCACAAAGCTTTCAATTAGATATTATATATAGTAGTAAAAATAAAGCCTTTTTCATTCTTATCAATACCTTTCTTGTTTTTAGTCTTATTTCAAGAGTCTTTAGTCTTCTTGTCTTTGATAATAGCCATTATAGTTTTAGTATTATAGTTTCAAGGTGAATATCTACTCTTTTCTAGTGATACAAGAGTGCATTGATTCTTTGGTTGATTATAATTCATATCCTTGATAATTTGACAAGAGTATTTATTTATTATTCATGTTTTGTTTTTGAAGTGAGTGAATTATTCTATTTTTTTTTGTTGTGTTTTAAAGGTTGTAGATTATCTATCTTTAAACCAATATTTGTATTTGATACCAAAGGTTGTGGATTAACCTTTTCTAACTTGACTTATGGATTTGTTAAAATTGTTTGTTATAAAGATGGAAGATAAATTTATGGATGCTACACTTGACAAAAGTGAGAATAGATTTGCAACTCATCGCAAATCTTCACAAGCTTGTCAATACTCTTAGAATAATATTTTTTTGTATTATAGTCGACAATCATGGAGGTATTATTTCTAAGTTTGGAGAAGAAATTAATAATAAAATCTAATATCTATATCATGAAGTTGTGTAGTTAAGAAATATAAGTAGATCAACCTCACAATTAAATCCAAGAAGTCTTGCTACTACAAGTTTTAGGAAGATAAATATTAGTATCTCAAAAAGTTTGATGGAATAAGCTCAAATTTTTGAGGATTCCTATAATAAGTCTAGTTTTATTTAAGATTATATTCTTCTCAATGTCTTGATGGATTTATTCAAGTTGGATTCATAGGTACATTCATATCTAAAAGTGTTATTTTTTTAATTTTTATCCTTAATGGAAAAAGATTTAAAACTCATATATGATCTAAATTTATTCTTGGAATTGTTTACAATTATATTTTGAGAAAGAAATCGAAAAAATATAGCAAAAATAAAACTCTTATCTTTACAAAAAGGATTAAAATCAACTACTATATGTATTGCTAAAATTCAAAACCTTACTTGAAACGTGGATTAGAATATTAAAGCTTTTATCAATCAATTTCAATATGGATTAAAAGATAATTTCATAGATTTATTATTAATAATATTACAAGTAGAATTATCAATATAAATTATTGGTTAAGCCATTGTATGAAAAAAATCAACTTTTGAAAGACTCTAAGAACAAAGATTTTAATGGAAAAGAACAAATTAAGTTATGAGAATAATTTCTAAATTTTCAGAAGCTTATTTGTTGAAGGCATAACCTATGAAAATTGATACAATATATTTTAAACCTCTTATTGAGCAAAAAAAGTCTTGATGTTATTAAAAATGATTGTGCTTATATTGTGGAGAATCTAAGTACATTACTCAAAATCGTCCAACAAAGTAACACAATCACAAAATGAGGAGTATGATTGCTAAAGATGACAATGTCTTAGAAAATAAGTTTATTAAGTTATAATATGGACATGAAATTAGAATCTTATGTAATACATTATAAAGTTTTTTTTTTTTTAGATTTCTTAGCTTATTATAAAATAGATTAATATTTAATACCAAATAATTATAAAGCCTTTGACATATTAGATTTAGAAGCCTCAACTTATTTTATATTGAAAGACTTTATTAAAAATATGAAATACCTATAGTAAAGAAAATTAAACATGTTGTAATATAATAACATGATTATAAGGTAAAAGAGAATAATATAGGTTTATATTATAGAAGAGATAAATTAAAAAAATATAATAAAAATATAATAGAAAAGATATGGAGGTAGTAAAAATATTTAGTGTTAATATTATGTTTTATTATTAAGACTTCTTTCTAGTTTTTGGCCATCAATAAGGTAAAATAAAATAGATTAAAAAAATTATTACAAGAAGTTTTTAGAAGGGAATTAAGAATAATTTTTAATTAAAATCACTCTCAAAAACCTTGAACTTATTTTGAGAGAAGATCAATTGTGAATAAGAGTCAAAATCAAACCATGAGGCACAAAATTGTGCACCTATAGTAATTTTGGAATTCTTTTGCTTATCAAAGAATGAAATTAGAGAATATACATTAAGAAGGTAGATGAAGTATTGATATTAAGTAATTTTAATGGATATTAAGTTGCAAAAAGCTTTTAAAAAAAGAAGATGTTTTCAGTGATTTTGGATTTTGTGAAATAATAAGAACTTACATATTTGCAAATATTTTAACTATTGTGAAAAATTTATAAGTGAATTATTTTAGATTTTAAAATATATATTTTTTAATATTTTTAAAATATTAGAAATAAATAAAACGATTATATCAATGAATTTAGAAATTTGATTGGATTTGGATCTCAAATATTTAAATTTTAGGATTAATAAGATTTTTTGTTATCTTAAAAAATCCATTGATTCAATTGAAGAAAAATTTTGTGAAAGCATAATGATCTTAGATATCTATATTTTTGTTAGTTTAGAGATTAATCAATTAGTTCACAAAATAATAATCAATGTTAAAAAATTAACAATTAGGTTGGAAAAAAAACAATTATTGACATCCAAAATTATTAGGAGTTTTTTTTTTTTATTTATTTTATTTTATTATAGGTATGTTTGATTTTTTTTTATGCTTTATATGCTTAATTATTGATATGTGAGATTTTTTGTAGTCAAAGTCAATAATTCAATTTTTAGTTATAAGAGATATAAAATAACTATTGAAATTTGACTAAGATTAAATTAGAACTTATTTAGAATTTATTTATGGTTTTATTAGGATTTCAATTGGATTTTTTGGAAGCTATATAAGATTTTGGTTAAAATTTACTAAAACTTTTTTTAGGATTTTTAAAAGTATTTATTAGGATTTTATTAGGATTTTTTCAAGACTAAATTAGGATTTGGTTAGGATTACTAGGATCTAGTAAAGTTTTTTTTTTAGTTTTAGTATTTATTTAGAATTTTAAAAATATTTCTTTAAGATTTTTTTTATAATTTTTCAAAGTTTTTTTTTTAAAAACATTTAAATTTTCTTAAGATTTTATTAAGATTTTATTAGAATTGCTAAAGTTTAATTAGGATTTATTTAGGATTCTATCAAATTTTTTTAGGACCTTTGTTGTTGGAATTTCCAATTTATCTTCCTTAGCCAAGTGCTTGGTGCATTTTCATGCTAGAAAGCATATTATACTTCATGTATGTTGAAGTCTTAGAAGGTCATTTATTGTCTTTCAAAATTATTATCCATGAAACCATTTCTATAGATGTAGCAATAAATAGTCATAATAGCTTAGTCATATTTAATGTCATTAGATCTTCTTTTAATCTAATTATTTTAGGTTTATCATAGCTAATGAAGTAATATCTTTAAATAGATTGAATTTTTTATAACCTTGATTTATTCTTAGTATAATCTAGACTTTTTTTTTTTTTTTTTTTTTATCTAAGTAAAAAGTCATAAGTCTAAAACAACCAAACTCTTATTGGCAAGTGTAAGAGCTTTCATGTATTTTGCAAAGAAAGAGTCATGTTTTGTTATTTATGCCACATTAATGTTGATGGTAGAAAGACTTCAAGTTTCATTCTAAGCTAATATAAAGTTTATCAAAATATTTTTGAAAAAAAAATGTAGGAATTCATCTACAACATTGTAATATGATTGCTTAATTGATCTTTAAGAATGAGCTTAATTATTGTTGTGTTGTAGCATAGCTAATAGATAAAAGAAAAAAAAATAATATATTATAATATATATCTAATTTTAAAATATAATAGAAAATTACCTTAATAATATAAATAATATTCAAGAAATTAATAAATACTGATATCGCCTAATTATAAAATAGACTTCTATTTACTTTGTAGGACCATAAACAATACAGAAAAAGATATATTGGGAAAAGTAGTATCATAGGTATTTTAAGGTAGAAGTAAATAATAGATTCTAATAAAATTTATCTAAAAAAAAAAAGGTGTTTATATTTGTGATTATCGTTTTACTTATTCCGGAAGAAACCTCCCAGAATAAATCCGTATAGGGGAATTTGAACACAGGGAAGGACCATGTATATGAGCTCCAATTGTTAGGGTTACTCAATTAACCGCTACTACTGAATGCTTACCATACCGAAGAACACTTAACTTTTCTTCCTACTGTCCACTCTCTCATATCAATATGATAACAACCATGACATCGATTTCAGTACCCCGTGTAATTCACAAACACATGAACATAACCCAAACCCTGGAAGGAACAACTTCCAATCCACAAAATCTGATCGAGATAATTCCTTCGATTACAACTCCTCTCCATTGAACTTATAAGCTTATGATAAACTCGTGACTAGAAACTTCCATACATCATCAATCTTTCATAACAATTGATAAACATTGATCCATAAATAACTTTATAAATCAAACATTGATATATTAAATTGATTCTTTTCACTAGAATCAACACTAACACAAAAAAAACAAAAAAACTAAGAAGAAGAGATAGCACCAAGCTTATTCCCGGCTCAGTACTATTCCAGTATGGCATTTTCTTCCTCTCTCCCATCCTCCTTATACTACCTAGAGATACCAACTCCTATACCATGGATGATAACTATTTTTTCTGACTATTCATCTATTCTACCTATTGAACCATCTTTTTAGCAATTATCTATCCATGTTTACACTATACACTCGGTATCTACATTTTGAAAATAACTACTTCTTCTACATAGCCCCACTCTTAACTATACAGCGTCCCCACAAACACAATATTGATAAATAAAAATCTTTTTTTTTTTTTTTTTTTTTTTTTTTTTTTTTTTCATTGGATTGTTCAATCTCTTCAATTTTTGGCATTGACTCTATTTGGTCATGTTCCAATACTATATCTTCTTCCTTTGACTCTTCTTGAATCTCTACTCTTAATTGAGCTATTAAATCTTCATTATATATTCCCAATTCTCGAACTTGAGCTTCCAATTGGAAGATTCCAGCATCTTTAGCTTCTAGTTGTTGCTGCTGCTGTTGCAATTTCTCCTCCAATTTTCCAATTCTTACTCCCATTGAGGCAAATGTCTGTGACTGACCAATTCTGACCAAATCACTTTCTAATTTTGTTACTGTTTCTTTCAAAACAATAATTTCTTCCTGTAGTTCATCCATTTTGTTTTGATATTGGTCACCCAATTATTTCTTTTCAAGCTCCAATGCCTCCTTCTTCTTTCATTCCATCATCAACTAAGCGTTTATCTTCTCCTATTCCAATCTATACGATTTGTGAGTTTATAGTAATTCTTGCTTTTGATTTTCCAAGATATGCTGAATCCTCTATTTTTTCTTTGACCAGTTTTCTACTCTCTCATCCAATTCACGCTTCACTCGCATCTTGGATTCTGATTCTACCTTGATGACTTGTTCTTGTTTCCTGATTTTGTAATTTTGCTCCAATATTATTTTCTTGCTCGCTTCCACTTGCCTTTTTAAGCTACCCTCATCTTCGAGCTTACTTACTATAAGTTACAGCTGGGAAATTTGATCCAATATAACTTCCTTAAGATTCTACTCTTTCGTTACACTCCGTTGAAATCCTAATTGGTTGCTTTTCCTTAGAACTGGTATTGGTATCGTCATCTCTATTGTTGGTTGAATTGGAACTCGCTCTGGTGTAGATATTAGTCTTGCTTCTCGTTCTGCCACTTTGTTGGATTCTCCCACTTCAAACACCATTATCCCTAGACTAATTGTTTCCGTTTGTAAACTTGGAACTACTGGTTGAGATTCTTGTTTCAATGTATACTCAATTACTGAGTTTACATAATTGGAACATAATAGTGAAGCAAACTTCCCCATCTTCCGCTTAGCTCCCATTTCTGCATGTCTCCTTGTGGCCACATAAGCTACTCAATTGAATACCATGCCTTCCAGTGTTTCTATTGCAAAAAATAGTAATCACTTCATCATGTAGGTGGTATGCTGATTCAATGCTAACCACTTTTGAACAAACTGCATCCATTCCATAAGTTTAGGCGTAAGTACCTCTTGTACCTTCCATCTTTGATTTCGCTCGAGAGATGACATTCTTCCTTTCAAGTAGCTTTCTGGCTTGAAGTCATTTGATGCATCTCCTCCTATTTTAAGCTCACTGGTTGATAAATGCAAGACCTTGTGTAAGATATTCTCATCTATCCCAATCAAGACTCCTCTTACCACACTCAAACCATCCTCTGGATCATAATTTTTTATATATTCCGCCACTCGTTCTATATCAATTGGTGGTAGTTTATTCGATCTTCGCAAAAATGTAAATAATTATACATTTCTAAAATCTTTTTTTCCTTTTCAATGACCAACAGATATCTAACTTCATCGATTCCATGTTGGTGATAACTACAAGAGACGGTGATCCCAAATCACACTTAGACCTCACATTGTGGTGACTTTTCGATCGTTTTGGTGCTCTCTTTGCTCTTTCCATTGACATTGTGAAAATGAAACTCTCAATACTTCCTCACACTAACACTATTGTTGATTACTGTCATAAAGCTTGCAGTTCAAAGCACAATGTCTGAAATTTGTAACAATGAAACCTTCTATGAGTGTCCTACTCCTAACTGCTTACTCGAGGTCCAAATCTAGAACATCTAATCCAATATACCTTAATCTCACGTCTAATCAAGAATGTCTAATTTCCTGACTAGTCAGTTTCAGTATCCAAAACTAACCATCAATCGTTTCCTAACTATCACAACCCTTCCAATCTTGTCGATAATCATTATAACGGACACTTCCTCCCTCCATTGAGTAAATTCGTCTTGGATTTACATATAATATAGACGTAATTGGTTCCCATTAATGCATGTTGTGAAGTGGGTTCTCAGAAAATCTTCCAATTAAACGGAACTATTACGGAAACCTTCCACCATTCGATATGGCCCATGCCATCGTACTTAAAATTTACCGAGAAAGTTGTTAAAGCGGCTATCATAAAGTAGTACAAGTTCATAAGGCATAAAATATTTCGGTTATAACTTACTGTCATAATAACTCTTTCAGCGGCGCTGTGTAGCTTCCATGATCAAAAGAGCCGTCGCCCTAGCTTCATCCAATTTCTTCAATTAGACTAACCTATATTGAAGAGATTCTCTGTCTTCTATACGTTGATCCAATGCAATTCGTAAACTTTGGACCTCCAATCCAATTAGTAGAATTGCTTCTTGATTGTATACAAATTGAAATGTGGTAGAATTGGTAGTTATTTTATACATAATATGGTACGCCCATAAAGCTGCAAAAAATTTAGTGTCCCAATCAGTTCCCACTCCTAAAATAGTCTTTATTAAGATCTTACATAGGATACCGTTTGTCTTTTTTGTCTGTCCATTGGCTTATGGATGATAAGGTGTAGTTTTGCGATGCTTGATGTCATACTTCGTTGTTAATGCTTCAATTGTTGTATTAATAAAATGTATTCCACGATCACTAACCAATTCCTTTGGACAACCAAAATGAGAGATAATGTTCTCATATAAAAATGTTGCTACGGTATTGGTATTATCAGTTTTCGTTGCCATGGCCTCCGCCTATTTGGTGATATAATCAGTGGCTACCAGAATATAATGTTTATGTCTATTTCAAGAGGCAAGTGCAATGGATCCTACAAGGTCAATATCCCATTTTTCGAATGGTGCCTATGCCAAAATTGGTACCAATGGCATTGCAGAAGTTCCAGTTAGGCGACCAATTCGTTGACAAATATCACAACGACGAACATATTGGTGTGCATCCAAAAACATTGTTGGCCACTAATATTTAGCCATTAAAGCCTTACGTTGTCGTGATGTAATATGACTAGTAGGTGAATGGTTGAAAAAATATATCATGTTTTGAGGATCTCACTTCAAAAATATTGTAGCAAATTATCGTGGAAAAATAGATATTAGTAAAAGGGTAGAAAAATTAAAGGTGCAAATGCTGCCTTTTTACAAATTATGCTTCTATTTACTTCGTAAGGCCATAAATAAGGCAAAACAAGGTAGATTAGAAAAATAAAGGATATAGACATATGTAGGAAGGAGTTAGGAGTGCAAATTAGTAAAAATTACCTCAAGAAGACGAAAGTTGATATCCAGAGAGGGCCGGTTATGAACCAGGGTCGAAATCAGACCCTGAGGCACAAAACCGAGTCTCGACGACGACTCTGGGACTCTTTGGCAGATCGGAGAGTGGGGATTGATAGAAGATTGGATAGGATTTCTATGGGCGTTGATTTTGGATGATTTGGAGTTGATATAACTTTGAAAGAGCTTTGCAAGTGGAGGTTTGTTTCGGATGACTTGGGTTTTATGAAATAAAATAGGGTTTATGTTTTGAGTGATTTTGGGAGTTTTGTTGCAGATCTACGGGTGA
This sequence comes from Physcomitrium patens, assembly GCF_059467195.1. Classification (NCBI taxonomy): domain Eukaryota; kingdom Viridiplantae; phylum Streptophyta; class Bryopsida; order Funariales; family Funariaceae; genus Physcomitrium; species Physcomitrium patens. The sequence goes on along the minus strand of NC_143414.1, from coordinate 5,171,279 downwards.
ATTTTTTTGGGATTATGATTCAAATTTTTTTGTGCTTGTTTTAAACTTGATTTTTAAGAAGTATGCAAATCTTAAATTGAGATCAATGGTTTATTCATTAGATATTGAGGTTTAAATCTGTCATAGGAATTACTAGGATTTGGATTAGGGTTTGGCTAGGGTTCAATTTAGGGTTTGATTTAGAGTTTAGGATTTAGATTAGGATTTGGTTAGAATTTGATTAGGATTTGGTTAGGATTTGATTTAGGATTTGGACTAGGATTTGGATTAGGATTTAGAATTTGGTTAGGGTTTGATTTAGGGTTTGGATTAGGATTTGATTAGGATTTGATTTAGAGTTTGGATTAGGATTTGAATTAGGATTTATAATTTGGTTAGGATTTAGGGTTGGATTAGGGTTTGAGTTAGGGTTTAAGATTTAGTTAGAATTTGATTTAGGATTTGGATTAGGATTTGATTTAAGGTTTGGTTTAGGGTTTAGGATTTGTATTAGGATTTAGGATTGGATTAGAGTTTGGATTAGGATTTAGGGTTTGGTTTAGGATTTGGTTTAGGATTTGGTTTAGAATTTAGAATTTTAAATAGGATTTGATTTAGAGTTTTATTTAAGGTTTGTTTAGAATTTGACTTAGGATTTAGGATTTATTAGGGTTTAAGATTTAATTAGGTTTGGTCTAAAGTTTGAGTAATATTTGTGTTCATTCTAATATTTCTTTAAGAATTTTATTGTTTGTTTGAAATTTCTTTGAGTTGTTTTGAATTTGATTACGTTTGTTTACCATTATTATAGTCTAATTAGAGCATTGTTAATATTCTATTAGAATTAGGATTTTTTTATCGCAATTTCTATTCTTCCTTCTACAGCCAGGTGCCCGGAGCATTCTTAAGCAAGACTTCACACATTACAACAACGTGCGGTGCTATCACCTGCAAAATGTCCTCCACAACTATCCAAATGATATCTTTTCAAAATTGTACAAACTTCACTTTGAAAGATGCAACGGCGTAAAATTCCATCCTGCCCTTCTTTATACAAGGCATCTCCAATCATGGTATATGGCACACTTTTTAAAATCAGATGCTTCTTTAATTTTTCATTATAAGAAATTAGAAAAGTCTGAAACGTTAGATATTGGATCAATTCACCATATTCAGGTGTAATGACATCCACAGCGAATAATTGTGCATCTGAAAGAGCATCGTTTATCAGCTCATTACCCAGTATATTAGATAAATGGGATAAGTGATCTACATTGGCATGTTTTTCGCCGAGTTGAACGTTAATCGTAAAGTTGAATTCCTGGAGAAATAACATCCATCGAGCAATTCGTCTACTCAATTGAGGTTTATTTAACATGTACTTAAGCACATCATGATCAACGTGGAACACAAATGAGTATCCAAGTAAATAGTGGCAGAATTTCTATACTGAATAGATCATTCTGAGGGCTTTTTGCTCGATAGTATTATAATTTTGTTCTGCAGCAACGAATTATTGGCTCGCATAATATATGGGATGATCTAATCTTTTTTCATCCTTTTGAATGAGAATGGATCTAATAGCAATATTGGACGTGTCCACATAGACATGAAATGGTTTTGTCCAACAAGGTGGTACAAGAATTGGGACAGATATCAATTTCCGTTTCAATTCGTCGAATGTGAAAGTATAGTCTTCAGTTCATATGGGACTAGATCCATTTGGCAGGGATTTCTTTAATAAGTGGGTTAACGGTTGACAGATAATCGCAAAGGATTCAATAAAATACCGATAATAGTTGACATGGCCAATGAAACTGTGCACGCTCGATACCGTATCTGGCTTTGGTAAACCCAATATACGAGTAAATTTATTGGGGTCCATAGCGATACCTTCAATAGAGACAATGTGTCCCAATAGCTTTCCCAGTGGTATGCCAAATTGACACTTCTCTAAATTTAGAAATATCTCATACTTGTCGCATTGATTTAAACAGTTATTTAAACATGCTAGATGTGCAACAATTGTGCTAAAGGTGCAGAAATCGTCCAAAAATATTTCCATTGATAAACGTAGGTAATCTTGAAACGCTTGTGTTATTATCCGTTGAAAAGTAGCTGGGCATTACATAATCCAAATGGCATTACTTTATAGGCGAATGTACCCCAATCTGTGATAAACGTATTCTTCAACTGGTCCTCTTTGGCAATTTTAATTTGATTATACCCCAAAGATCCGTCCAAAAATGAATAACATTCATGTCCGGCCACTGCGTCCAAAATACTGTCTATAAATGGTAATGAAAAATAGTCCTTCTTAGTAGCCACATTTAACTTTCAAAAATCCTGACATATTTTGATTTTCCCATTCTTCTTCGGTACCATCACGATTGATGACATCCATGCACTATGCGAAACATGATAAATAAAATCCACGTTGAGAAGTTTATTCAATTCTTCTTTCACTAAAAGGACATATTTTAGGTTAAGCCTGTGTTATCTTTGACAAACTGACGTAACACCCTCCTCCAAAATAATCTGGTGCTCTCACACGTCGGCTAGAATCCCTTTCAAATCTGCATATGACTACGCAAAGGTAGATTTGTGATGGACAAAAAATTGTTTCCAAGCATCCAATTCTGTACTTATAATACTAGCATATATTTTAATTAGCTGTGGCATTTCGTTGGTGCCCAAGTTAATGGATTGATACACAAGGTCTTCAACAACCTTTGATTTAATTGACTTCTCCTGATCTAAATATCTTGTATTATTCGACATATGGAAACTATCTAATTCTGGTTCCAATGTGTTGACTCTATTGACTGCGGGATTGTTCATCCATTCAGCAATATCATGATCCAAGTTAGTCGCATCTTCTTGATGTAGTAAATATTCGCCGGGACCTCCACATTGATAGACTCCTGCCTTTGCTGTTGAAGTGTTTTGTCCTACTCCAAATTGTGGTGAACCTATAGCATCGTCATCTTCCTCAATCGATTGACTCTCGTTGTTCGATGTAAATTTTGATTCTAGCAATTGAGATTCTTCATGATATTGTACCGGATACATCCGTAGAACAATCTGGTCACGGCCTTTTCCAATTATCAATGTGCCTTAGCCCCAATCGTTCTTAGCTTTAGCTTGATAAAGCTAAGGTCTACCCAATAAAATGGGATACAATAATGTAGAACTCTGTAATTGGAATACAATATAATCAATTTTGTATATCAATCTCACAATTACAGTGGTAATATTGCATAAGATTTCCATTAGCTTTACCCGACTATGATCTGCCATTCACAAGACAAATGTCATAGGTAGCAATTGCTTTTGATCCAAGCCCTCCATTGTATCTGCGTTTATTAAATTCACACTGGAGCCACCATCGACTTGTATCCGTGGAATTAAAATGCCATCGATTGATACATCGATTGTTGGTGCTCTCGGATCTAGGTTTAAGCTAACTTCATGAATTTTTTTAGTGTGGAAACTTCATCGTATTAGCGCTGAATTCAATGTAGATCGACATTCCAGTGCTACAACCAAAAGTTGCTTCATTGTAATTGAAGGTTGAATAACATCCAAATCCTTCAGAATGTCGTAGGGTTCCATATTGAGAGTAATTCCCAATGCTCTTTTGCATTTCATTGGTTTTGATTTTATTCCATTCGGTAGTAATTCCTTCCTGGCGATTGAGATTACCGTTGGTAACTTTATCAACTTTTCTACCACTAAAGGTTCCTTTAATGTGTAAGATCTTTTATTGGGTTGTACATGTATTGGTACTTGCTCAGTTAGGATCAATCTTGATGGTCTCAGCAAATTGGCACGTAGAACCAAATTGGATTCCTCAGTCTATTGAGGTCTCAATATTGGGATACGTCTAAATATTGATATTGGTTCGTTCAGCCTCGTGGATGGCGCTACTAACTCTCCTACGATTCATTCATCTAGGTCCTGAATTGGATTCTTGTCTTTTTGTTGGCCTCCGGTAAGCATTGCGTTTACCACCTTGACATGATGTATTGGTGAGTCTCATTGAACAGGACCTTTGTCCTCAGCCGGTTGGCTTGTTTGCATTTGTTGGTCCCGATTATTATAATTAAAGGGCACATTGCACTGCTGATAAGTGTGACCAGACTGCTTATAATTTCCACATATTGGAGCATAGTCATCACTGGCCCTTAGATTAGGACATTCATTTGCATAATGTCCGATTTGTTTGCAATGATAGTAACGAAGTGGTCTCCTGCCAACTCCTTCAAGGATATTAGGTGTCTCTATTGGTATATAACGGCTAGGTCTATTCTATGTCGGATGAGTAAAGGATCCTGATTGATCCATTATTACTGTAGACTCTCGCATTGGCTTCGTCATGGGTGGATATTGATGGTATCCTCGTATGTTTATCGCCAATCCGTGAGTATTGGATACACCTTCTTGGTGAAATTTGGAGTTTAAGAAATTGGAATAATTCTTATTTTGTTTATTCGCTCAATTTCTATTTTAGCCAAACCTATTATTTTTTTGTACTTGATTGACAATCCACAAAGTTGGTTGAGTCATTATCTGATTACTGAGTTATTGTTGCTTCCATAAATTCCAACAGTTGGTGGTAATATGGTTGCCCCTACAAAAGGTACATTATACAATCATTTGGGGTGGTGAAAGATATTACATTCTTAAATGACCTTGTCCCTTATAATTGCTGCACTAGACATTGGAACACATATTGGTTGGTTTATGCCTTTTTTCTTTATCCTTGGCCAGATTCACAGCCAATTCATCCATTTTTTTTGTCAATGTTAACAGCAATGACTCATTGGGATCCCTTGATACCAATGCATTTGGAAATTCCTTCATAGGTATTGATTTTTGATACACAGAATAAAGAGCATACGGGTGTGATGATGATAGTGGTATAGCCTATAATGGAATAGCATCCACTATTCCCTATGGAATTGTACCGTAATCATTCCTTCCTAGATAACTTTTCGATGCATCATTCCAATTTGTCATTTGATAACCTTTTTAAGATGGAATCATCATGGCTCCAACTATTAAGTTCTGGACATAGTGACATTCCTCCCATACTTTTGCTCACTCAAGAAATGATGCAATGGTGGCTGATTGGGCCTCTTTTACAAACATCTTCAACTCTGGTGGGTGTAGTCTATTAACCAATATGGACAACACAAACGATTTCGGTATTTGGTTATTTGGCCATTTTTGAAGTATATCTCCTACACAACTATAATATGACTATACCGCTTCTTCTGGTACCATTCTGTTGTTAATTAATTTTTCTCTAAGACGTTCTTCAAAACCAATTGGTCGAAAATGGGCCAAAAATGTATTTTTCAATGCCTCCCAATTGATAAATTATCCCACAGGTTGGTAGTTATACCACTCAAATGTTGTGTCTTCAATGTCGCTGGTAGCCATCTCAGCCAAATGTCTTATGTTCTTCCATTATTGGCTATACACGCAGTCAAGAATTGAAACAAATGTTGATCTAGATCTGCACCTGACAAACTCCAAAAAGTAGGTAATGGCACGACACTAGTTGTTCGATCGCCCACTGCACCTATTTGAACTACAATCGAAATTGTTGGTCCTCCGGATGCCATTCAAGATGCCGGTGTTTCGCTCAATTCCTTATTAAAATTAATACTGTCTCCTGCAAAAGTCTTTTTTGGACTTTGAAGCCTTCCCGATTGATTATTATTATCTCCAAATAATTTTACTGGTTGAATATGAGGTGAAA